>NW_005873270.1:6699-9844 GCF_000147115.1 Myotis lucifugus
CCCTTCTGGCCTGCAAAGTTTCTGTTGAGAAATCAGCTGACAGTCGTATGGGTAATCCCTTGTAGGTAACTGACTGTCTTTCTCTTGCTGCTTTTAAGATTCTCTCTTTGTCTTTTGCCCTTGGCATTTTAATTATGATGTGTCTTGGTGTGGTCCTCTTTGGATTCCTTTTGTTTGGGGTTCTCTGCGCCTCCTGGACTTGTAAGTCTATTTCTTTCACCAGGTAGGGGAAGTTTTCTGTCATTATTTCTTCAAATAGGTTTTCAATATCTTGCTCTCTCTCTTCTTCTGGCACCCCTATAATTCAGATGTTGGTACGCTTGAAGCTGTCCCAGTGGCTCCTTACACTATCTTCGTATTTTTGGATTCTTTTTTCATTTTGCTTTTCCAGTTGGGTGTTTTTTGCTTCTTCGTATTTCAAATCTTTGACTTGATTCTTGCAATCCTCTGGTCTGCTGTTGGGAGTCTGTATAATATTCTTTATTTCAGTCAGTGTATGCTTAATTTCTAGTTGGTCCTTGTTCATATCCTCGAGGGTCTCACTAGATTTCTTGAGGATTTCACTACATTTATCGGCGGTCTCACCAGTCTTTCCGAGGGTCTTACTAAATTTATCGGCGGCTTCTAGACAGTTCTTGAAAAACCTTAAAAGTGTGGTTTTGAACTCTATATCCAGCAGTTTGCTTTCCTCCATTTCTGTCATTTGTGTCCTGTTTCTTTGTCTCCGCATTTTTTATGCTTCCCTGTGTTGATAAAGTGGTTTTCTGTGCTAAGTGTCCTCTAGGGCCCAGTGGTTCAGCCTCCCCAATTACCTGAGGAGGACACTCTTGGTGCACCCCCTTGTGGTATTTGTGCACAGTCTTATTGTAGTTAAGCCTTGATTGTTGTAGGTATCACTGGGAGGGATTGCCCTCCAGGCCAATTGGCTGTGAGAATCAGCTGTGTCTGCAGTGGGAGAACTTCTGTCCTGGATCTCTAGGGAGGTGCTAATCTAGCCTCTGCCTGAGGCTATCCAGCAAACACCTCCATGAAAGGCTTGGGTGGGGCAGGTCCCAGGGGATCAACAGGACGGGCGGAGCGAGCAGTTATGGCTGCTCTCAGTCCTGCCTTCGGAGGCCCCGCTTCTCAGTGTCGCAGCAATTGCTGCAAGTACCTCCGAGAGAAAGCTGCCCTCGAGTTCCGACTGATGCCAGACAGTCCCGTTTCTCCTGTATGAGTCTGGGTCCCCAGAGACTCGCCCGGAACTGGAGCTCAGAGCCTGAGACTCCCTCCCGATTGAAAAAGACAACTGCGCCCTCAAACGCCAGCCCGCTCCGTGTGCGCCTCTGTACCTTAGTATTTTACTTCCGCACTGCACCTCCTCTGAGTCTCAGAATGCTTTTCTCTTTCCTTCTAGTTGTAGAATTTCCACTCAGCCAGCCTTCCTGTGGTTCTGGGTGATGTCCGTTCCATCTTTTAGTTGTATTTTTGAAGTGGTTGTGCGAGGCAGCAATCTCCGGTGTTTACCTATGCCGCCATCTTGGTTTTCTCGATTTTTGTAGTTTTTGGTGTATAAGTCTTACAGATATTTTGTTAATCTTATTCATTAATTTCATTTTCAATTATTTTTAGTGTATAAAAACAGTTGATTTATGTATTTTGATATTAGTATCCTATGACTTGCTAAATTCACTTATTATTTCTAATACCCTTTATTGTAGATTCCTTAGTCCTTTCTACATATCTAATCATGTTATCTGTAAATAGTTTGTCTTCTCCCTTTCCAGTCTGTATGCCTCATTTTTTTCTAATTATGTAATATCTACAGTGTTAATAGAATTGGTGACAGCAAATATATGTAAATTTAAAATTTTATCTAATGCTTTTTCTTCATTTAAAATAAATATATAGTTTTCCTACTTTATTCTGATATTATAATGACTGTTATTGATTTTCAGATGTTATATCAACCTTGTATTCCAATAAGCACCACTTGGTCATAATGTGTAATGCTTTTTATATGTCACTTTATTCAATTTGCTAGTATATTTTTAAATTTATTATTTGTTTTTGTTTTTGTTTTTTCGAGGGAGTCATCATCGATCTATTTTTAAATTTTTATCAGAATTTATCAGGGAAACTGCTCTGTAATATTCTTTTAATGTCTTTTTCTGGTTTTGGTAACAGTGTAACAGTCACTTCATAAAATAAATTAGAAAGTACTCTGTTTTCTTTTAAGAGCTAGTATAATACTCTCATTAACTTTTTTTCTTGCAAATGAAAATTTATTAATTTGATGTTTCCAACATCAAATCTTAGGATCTTGGTCTTTTCTTTTTGCCTTTGTAGTAGTATAAGGCCAAAAGAGACATTTTCTATTTTTATATGTTTTTTATTTATTTCAGAGAGAGGAGTGAGAGGGATAGAGAGACAGAAACATCAATGATGAGATTCATCAGTTGGCTGCCTCCTGCACACACCCTACTAGGGATTGAGCCTTCAACCTGGACATGTGCCCTGACTGAGAATTGAACCATGACCTCCTAGTTCATAGGTCAATGTTCAACCACTGAGCCACACCATCTGGGCAACATTATCTATTTTAAAAACCTTTCTAACCAGATTTAGCAACCCAAATTTCATCATTTTCCTCAATAAAAATTCAAACAACCATCATTGGGTACAAGGCTGTGATTTTTTTTTTTCCATTCTTGGTCAGCTAGACCCTGACATACTCCTAATGTCAGATTTCGGCTGTTGTTTTTTTTTGTTTGTTTTGTTTTGTTTTATTTATTTTTTAAAATTAAATCTTTATTGTTCAGATTATTACAGTTGTTCCTCTTTTTCCCCCCCAGAGCTCCCCTCCACCCTGTTCTCCTCCCACCCTCCGCCCTCACCCCCCCACCATTGTCCGCATTCAAAGGGGCACAAATTTTGTCCAGTCTCTTCGCTCATCCCCCACACCCCTTTCCCCACTTGAAATAGAAAGTCCACTCCCTTTCTATGCCCCTGATTTTATTATTTATCACACCTTTAAACTGATCCTCAGAAAAGCTATTAACTTGAGTTTGGGATCAGTATGCACGTGGAGGAGCTTAGTCGTTCACAATTTAGAAAGTTACCCTTTTAGTCTTTCTTCATCTTCTGAGAGGAAATTTTTCCACTA
>NW_005873270.1:11887-20189 GCF_000147115.1 Myotis lucifugus
TCTAATGACTTTATTGTTCTGGTCTTCCTGTTACCAATATCTCCACCTTCTACAAAATGGGTGGTCTTTCTTCCATTCTAACTAATGGATAAGGTAATTTGAAGGGCCACAGGACGTTGTTTGATTCTTTGAAGTGTTTTCCAATAGTATAGATCTCATGAATCACATCCTCCATGCACTTGATGCCATATTTACCAAGAGATCGAGCAATCAATATGTTATCTGTCAGGGCAGTTCATTTTGTATTGAGTTTGGCTAAAAGTTCATCAATCTTGTTTATGTTTTTAAAGAACCAATTCTCAGTTTCATTGATCTTTTCATTATCTTTTTTTAGAATCTATGTCATTTATTTCCCCTCTGATATTTATTATTTCCTTTCTTCTACTTACTCTGGGCTTCTTGTTCCTTTTCTAGTTCTTTGAGGTGTTGGGTCAGATTATTTGAGATTTTTCTTACTTCTTGAGGTAGGCCTGTAATGCTATTATGAACTTTCCTCTCAAGACTGCTTTTGCTGTGTCCCATAGGTTCTTTGTGGTTGTGTGTTTATTTCCATTTGTTTCTAAGAAGTTTTTGATATGTTCCTTGACTTCATTGGTAACCCATTCATTATCTAATAGCATACGATTTAGCCTCCGTGTGTTTGAATGTTTTTCCGTGTGTTTGAATGTTTTTGAGTTTTTTTATTATGATTGATTTCTACTTTCATGCCATTGTGATCTGAGAAGATGCTTGATATGATTTCAATCTTTTTTAATTTGTTAAGACTTATTCTGTGTCCTAAGATGTGATCTATCCTTGACAATGTTCCATGTGCAATGGAGAAGAATGTATATTCTGCTACTTTTTGATGAAATGTTATGTGAATATCAGGTGAATCCATCTGATCTAGGATGCTGTTTCCTTCTTAATATTTTTTCTGGCATATCTGTCCTATTAGTGGAGTGTTAAAGTCCCGTAGTATGACTGTGTTGCTATCAATGTCTCTTTTAAAGTCCTCCAAGAGTGGTTTTTTTTTTACATTTAGTTGCTCCACTATGAGGTGCATTTATGTTTATCATGATTATATTTTCTATTTGATCTCTCCCTTTAGTATTATGTAATGATCTTTTTTGTTTCTTATTATGGCCTTTCTTGTGAAGTCTATGTTGTGACATATAAGTATTGGTACCCCAGCCTTTTTTTAGTTTACATTTGCATGGAATATATTTTTCTAACCCTTAACTTTTTTTTTTACTTTTAATTTTTTTAATTGATTAAGATATTACATATGTGTCCTTATCCCCACTTTACCCCCTATTCCCCCGCTCATGTCCTCACCCCCCTGTTGTCCATGTCCATTGGTTAGGGCTATATGCTTGCATATAAGTCTTTTGGTTGTTCTCTCCCCGTTACCCCTCCCCTACCTTCCCTCCAAGGCCCGACAGTCCAATCAATGCTTCTCTGTCTCTGGATCTGTCCTTGTTCATCAGTTTATGTTGTTCATTATATTCCACAAATGAGTGAGATCATGTAGTATTTATCCTTCTCTGACTGGCTTATTTCACTTAGCATAATGCTCTCCAGTTGCATCTATGCTGTTGCAAATGGTAGGAATTCCTTCTTTTTTACAGCAGCGTAGTATTCCATTGTGTAGATGTACCACAGTTTTCTAATCCATTCATCTGTTGATGGGCACTTAGGCTCTTTCCAAATCTTAGCTATGGTAAATTGTGCTGCTATGAACATAGGGATGCATATATCCTTTCTGATTGGTGTTTCTGGTTTCTTGGGATATATTCCTAGAAGTGGGATCACTGGGTCAAATGGAAGTTCCATTTTTAACTTTTTGAGGAAACTCCATACTGTCTTCCATAGTGGCTGCACCAGTCTGCATTCCCACCAGCAGTGCACGAGGGTTTCTTTTTCTCCGCATCCTCTCCAGCACTTGTCGTTTGTTGATTTGTTGATGATAGCCATTCTGACAGATATGAGATGGTACCTCATTGTTGTTTTGATTTGCATCTCTCAGATGATTAGTGACTTTGAGCATGTTTTCATATGTCTCCTGGCTTTCTGAATGTCCTCTTTTGAAAGGTGTCTATTTAGGTCCTTTGCCCATTTTCTGATTGGATTGTTTATCTTCCTTTTGTTGAGTTGTATGAGTTCCCTATAAATGTTGGAGATTAAACCCTTATCGGTGATAACATTGGCAAATATGTTCTCCCATGCAGTGGGGGTTCTTGTTGTTTTGTTGATGGTTTCTTTTGCTGTACAAAAGCTTTTTATTTTGATGTAGTCCCATTTATTTATTTTCTCTTTAGTTTCCAATGCCCTAGGAGCTGTATCAGTGAAGAAACTGATTTGGCATATGTCTGAGATTTTGTTGCCTTTGGATTCCTCTAGTATTTTTATGGTTTCCTGTTGTACATTTAAGTCCTTTATCCATTTTGAGTTTATTTTTGTGTATGGTGTAAGTTGATGGTCTAGTTTCATTTTTTTTGCATGTATCTGTCCAATTTTCCCAACACCATTTATTAAAGAGACTGTCTTGACTCCATTGTATGTTCTTGCCTCCTTTGTCAAATATTAATTGAGCATATTGGTTCGGGTCGATTTTGGGGTTCTCTATTCTATTCTATTGATCTATATGTCTGTTCTTGTGCCAGTACCAGGCAGTTTTGAAAACAGTGGCTCTGTAATACAGCTTGATATCTGGTATTGAGATCCCTCCTACTTCGTTCTTCTTTCTCAGGATCGCTGCAGCTATTCAGGGTCTTTTCTTATTCCAGATGAATTTTTGGAGAGTTCGTTTTAGGTCTGTGAAATATGCCATTGGTATTTTAATGGGGAGTGCATTGAATTTTTAGATTGCTTTGGGTAGTATGGACATTTTAATGATGTTGATTCTACCAATTCATGATCATGGTATGTTCTTCCATCTCTTTATGTCTTCCTCTATCTCTTTTTTCCACATCCTGTAGTTTTCAGCATATAGGTCTTTTACCTCCTTAGTTAAGTTTATTCCTAAGTATCTTAATATCTTTTTTTTAATTTTTTTATTGCTTAAAGTATTACAAAAGGTATTACATATGTGTCCTTTTTTCCCCCGCCCTTGACAATCCCCTGGCCTCCCCTACCCCCCAGTGTCTTATGTCCATTGGTTATGCTTACATGCATGCATACAAGTCCTTCGGTTGATCTCTTACCCCCTTCCCTCCTGCCCCCCAACCCTCCCCGGCCTTCCCACTGCAGTTTGACAATCTGTTTGAGGCAGCTCTGCCTCTGTATCTATTATTGTTCAAAAGTTTATAATGGTCTCTTATTATCCATGAATGTGTGAGATCATGTGGTATTTTTCCTTCATTGACTGGCTTATTTCACTTAGCATAATGTTCTCCAGTTCCATCCATGCCGTTGCAAATGGTAAGAGTTCCTTCTTTTTTACCGCAGCATAGTATTCCATCGTGTAGATGTACCACAGTTTTCTAATCCATTCATCTACTGATGGACACTTAGGCTGTTTCCAGATCTTAGCTATGGTGAATTGTGCTGCTATGAACATATGGGTGCATATATCCTTTCTGATTGGTGTTTCTGGTTTCTTGGGATATATTCCTAGAAGTGGGATCACAGGGTCAAATGGGAGTTCCATGTTTTGTTTTTTGAGGAAACTCCATACTGTCTTCCATAGTGGCTGCACCAGTCTGCATTCCCACCAGCAGTGCAAGAGTGTTCCTTTTTCTCCACATCCTCTCCAGCACTTGTCGTTTGTTGATTTGTTGATGATAGCCAGTCTGACAGGTGTGAGATGGTACCTCATTGTTGTTTTGATTTGCATCTCTCTGATGATTAGTGACTTTGAGCATGTTTTCATATGTCTCTTGGCTTTCTGAATGTCCTCTTTTGAAAGGTGTCTATTTAGATCCTTTGCCCATTTTTTGATTGGATTGTTTATCTTCCTTTTGTTAAGTTGTATGAGTTCCCTATAAATTTTGGAGATTAGGCCCTTATCAAATATGACGTTGGCAAATATGTTTTCCCACGCAGTGGGTTTTCTCGTTGTTTTGTTGATGGTTTCTTTTGCTGTGCAGAAGCTTTTTATTTTGATGTAGTCCCATTTGTTCATGTTATCTTTAGTTTCAAGTGCTCTAGGAGCAGTATCAGTGAAGAAATTGCTTTGGCATATGTCTGAGATTTTGTTGCCTTTGGATTCCTCTAGAATTTTTATGGTTTCCTGTCGTACATTTAAGTCCTTTATCCATTTTGAGTTTATTTTTGTATATGGTGTAAGTTGGTGGTCTAGTTTCATTTTCTTGCATATATCTGTCCAATTTTCCCAACACCAATTATTGAAGAGACTATCTTGGCTCCATTGAATGTTCTTTCCTCCTTTGTCAAATATTAATTGAGCATATTGGTTTGGGCCGATTTTGGGGTTCTCTATTCTATTCCATTGATCTATATGCCTGTTCTTGTGCCAGTACCAGGCAGTTTTTAGAACAGTGGCTTTGTAATACATCTTGATATCTGGTATTGAGATTCCACCTACTTTCTTCTTTCTCAGGATTGCTGCAGCTATTCGGGGTCTTTTTTTATTCCAAATGAATTTTTGGAGAGCTCGTTCTAGATCTGTGAAGTATGCCGTTGGTATTTTGATGGGAAGTGCGTTGAATTTATAGATTGCTTTGGGTAGTATGGACATTTTAATGATGTTGATTCTACCAATCCATGAACACGGTATGTTCTTCCATCTGTTTATGTCTTCCTCTATCTCTTTTTTCAACGTCCTGTAGTTTTCTGAGTAGAGGTCTTTTACCTCTTTAGTTAAGTTTATTCCTAGGTAGCTTAATTTTTTTGGTGCGATGGTAAATGGGATTGTTTTTCTAATCTCTCTTTCTGAAAGTTCACTATTGGTGTATAGAAATGCCTCAGATTTCTTGGGGTTAATTTTGTATCCTGCTACATTGCCAAATTCATGTATTAAGTCTAATAGCTTTTTGATGGAGTCTCTAGGGTTTTGTATGTATAATATCATGTCGTCCGCAAATAAGGACAGTTTTACTTCCTCTTTTCCAATTTTGATGCCTTTTATTTCTTCTTCTTGTCTAATTGCAATGGCTAATACTTCCAGTACTATGTTGAACAGGAGTAGGAGTGGTGAGAGTGGGCAACCCTGTCTTGTTCCTGTTCTTAGGGGAAATGGTGTTAGTTTTTGTCCATTGAGTATGATGTTGGCTGTGGGCCTGTCATATATGGCTTTTATTATGTTGAGGTATCATCCTTCTATTCCCACCTTGCTGAGAGTTTTTATCAAAAATGGGTGTTGGATTTTGTCAAATGCTTTTTCTGCATCAATTGATATGACCATGTGGTTTTTTTTCTTTCATTTTGTTTATGTGATGTATCACGTTTATTGATTTGTGGATATTGTACCATCCTTGCATCCCTGGGATAAATCCTACTTGGTCATGGTGTATGATCTTTCTGATGTACTGCTGGATCCGATTTGCTAAGATTTTGTTGAGGATTTTGGCATCTATGTTCATGAGGGATATTGGCCTGTAATTCTCTTTCATTGTGTTGTCTTTACCTGGTTTTGGTATTAGGGTGATGCAGGCTTCATAGAATTAGCTTGGAAGTGTTCCTTCCTCTTGAATTTTTTGTAGTAGTCTGAGGAGGATAGGTTTTAGTTCTTCCTTGAATGTTTGGTAGAACTCCCCTGTGAAGCCGTCTGGTCCTGGGCTTTTGTTTGCTGGAAGCTTTTTGATGGCTGCTTCAATTTCTTCCATAGTTATTGGCCTATTGAGATTTTTAGATTCTTCCTGATTGAGTTTTGGAATGTTGTATTTTTCTAGGAATTTGTCCATTTCCTCCAGGTTGTCTAGTTTGTTGCTTTTTTTGTGTGGCTGTTTTCTTTCTGAGCTTTTTATTTCTTTTTACACCAGTCCCTTTAGCATTTCTTGCATTGCTGGCTTGGTGGTGATAAACTCCCTTAGCCTTTTTTTGTCTGTGAAGCTTCTTATTTCCCCTTCAATTTTGAATGATAGCCTTGCTGGATAGAGTATTCTTGGATTCAGTCCTTTGCTTTGCATTACTTTGTAAATTTCCGTCCATTCTTTTCTGGCCTGATGTGTTTCTGTTGAGAAATCATTTGATAATCTAATAGGAGATTCCTTGTATGTAACTTTCCGTCTCTCTCTTGCAGCCTGTAAGATTCTCTCTTTGTCCTGAACATTTGCCATGGTAATTATGATGTGTCTTGGTGTGGGTCTTTTTGGGTTCACCTTGTTTGGGACTCTCTGTGCTTGTGTGACTTTTTTCTTCCCCACCTCAGGGAAGTTTTCTGATATTATTTCTTGGAGTAGGTTTTCTAACCCTTGTTCCTCTTTCTGTTGTTCTGGCACCCCTATTATTCGTATGTTGTTTCGTTTCATGTTGTCCCAAAGCTCCCGTAGGCTCTCCTCCTGTCTTTTAATTTTTTTCTCCAATTGCAGTACAGTTTGGGTGTGTTTTGCTTCCTTGTCTTCTAATTCACTAATTCGATCCTCCGCTTCTCCTAGTCTACTGTTGATGCTTTCAATGTTGTTTTTTATTGCAGCTGTATCGCTCTTCATTTCTTCTTGGGTCTTGCATATATTGTTGATTTTTCATCTGTTTCTTCTTGCTTCTTGCATAAGTAGTTGATTTTTTCATCTGTTTCATCTTGCTTCTTGCATATGTTGTTGATTTTTTCCTCCATCCGGTTTATGCACGCTAGGACCCTTATTCTGAATTCTTTTTCTGTCATGTTGCATGCCTCTGTCTCACTTAGCTGCTTCTCTGGCGAGTCCTCCTTTTCTTTCCTTTGGGGGTTTCTTTGCCTGCCCATGTTTGATCTCACTGACATATCTAGATGTTGAGTCATTCAGTGGCTGCTCCCTGGGTGGCAGTGGCTCCTTGGGCTGTGGTTGCTCCCTGGGTGGTTGCGGTAGCAGCTGCTCCTCAGTTGGCAGCAGCTCCTCTGGTGGGTGCTGTTCACAGCTGTGGTGGCTCTTCTGGCTGTTGGGGGGAGGCTTCACATACAGCTGCTGTTCCTCAGACAGAGGGTGTGGTGATCAGGAGGCTGCTGTTGCTTGGATCTGCTGCATTGATTTAAAGGCACAAAATACAACACAACAAGGGACAATGTACCAGGCACTGAACCACAGATATATTCACGATATTAACAACCCCAAATAAAGGTGACCACTCGAATTAAGAGAATTAGGGGATAAGGAGGAAAGAAGAGAAAAAGATAAAAGAGAAAAAGGAAAAGAAAAGAAAAATAAGAAAAAAAAACAAAAAAGAAGTGCAAAAATGAAATTGGGAAAAAAAGAGGGGGAAAAAAGAGCGAAAAGAGAGAATGAAGTAGAAGAGGGGGAGAGACTATTTGTATGAGGAGAAAACTCCGATAGAACTGCCACTAATCCCAACAAATTCCAGCAACAGATCCCTGGAGATGAATGCAAACTACAAACAACCAATGATATCAAGAGAGGCAAGGGAAAACAGAAGCACAAATATAGCTGGGGGGTAGGGGAGGGGAAGGAGGGGGAAAACCAGCAGAAAAAAAGAAAAAGAAAAAGAAAAACAACCTCACAACCAGTCCTAAAAAAGAAAAAAAAACACAAAACAAAACGAGCAAAAAAAAAAAAAAACAATATATTCAACAATCAAGCAAACAGCAAGAAAACAATAGAAAGATAAGAGAAAAAAAATATTTGGATAGTGAGGAAGGATATGGTATAGGTGTATAAGGATTTAGAGCGGTGGATTGGAAATAGGATGTATAAGTAGGGTGAAATTAGACAGGGGGTAAAAAGACGGAATAGGGAAAATCTAAAGCAGGAATAGGGTAAGAGAAACAGGACACAATAAGGGGAAAAGTGAGGAAGAGGGTTTTAGCATAGAGGTAAAATTGAGGTAGGGAAAATTGATGCTAAAGGAATGATGAAAATAGAATGGAGAACACTACTCCCAAAATAAAAAATAAAAAGAGAGAGAGAAAATAAAATGGCGCTTTAAAAAAAATGGTAAAATGGTAGCAGTAATAATAATGGTCAAAAATAAAAATGTAGTAATTAAAACGGTAAAATCAGTTGATGGAAAAAGAAGAAAAAGAAAAAAAATGGTTTCTTAGTTAAAAGGCGAAAAAGAAAAAAAAATTTGCAGTAGTAAAGGTCTTTCGGTTCTTCTACTCTTCAACCTGGCTCGCCTTAGTCCTGCCAGGTATTCAGGAGAGTGTTGAATTTCCCTGCAATACACTGTCCTCCGTGTGTAAATCACAGTCCTGATTTTAAAGCAG
>NW_005873270.1:20577-30062 GCF_000147115.1 Myotis lucifugus
GCCCCAGTCCTGGGCCCAGGGGTATCTCAGCACTCAATTCGTTGTCACCTCTCCCAGCCCCCCTCTCTCCTCAGCCTCTCCCCAGATTCCACTCGTTGGCACCTTCTCCCTCTCTTCAGCACAGGTGAGTGTCTGTATCCGAACTGTCCTATGAGCAGGGTTCAGTGAAAACAAAGAAACAAACAAACGCCGGCTGGCGGCGGAAACACTCCTCTCTTACCAGCACTGCATGATCTGGTCAGCTCCTCAGGCTGCCCCCTTTAGGCTCAGTCCTCCGTAATCACAGAATCCAAATCTCAAATACCCCGGCGCCAGGAATCCCGCGGAACTCCTTTCCCCAGTCAGGGGCTGTGTCTGTCCCAAGAGACGCGACTGTCTGCCACGCAGTCTCCCTCCGACCCTCTGGGCTCAGAGGTCTGGCAAAGTTTCCTGTCCAGATCCCTGGTTTTTTACCTTTCCAGGGGAGCTCTGCTCTTCCCGGCTGCAAACTGTCTCACCAGCTGAGTAATTTCGCCAATTCGGGGTGGGTGTTATTAGTTTCAGCTGCTTACTCCATTTGCTCCGGGACAAGACCTGGGACACGTCTGCCTATATCGCCGCCATCTTGCTTCTCCCCGACATATGAAGTTTTGAAGCTTGTTGTCAATACAACAAAATAGCATACATATCAAATCACATATATATCAACATATGTGTAACTCCATCTATTGAGAAAAATCTGCATTATTAACCGGTACACCTAGTGTGTGTGTGTGTGTGTGTGTGTGTGTGTGTGTGTGTGTGTGTGTGTATTCTACTTCTGAAAGCTGTCCCTTTAACATTTCTTGCAATGCTGGGTCGGTGGTAATGAATTTCTTTAGTTTGGTTTTGGTTTTGTTTTTCTTGTCTGGGAAGTTCCTTATTTCACCTTTAATTTAAATGATGGCCTTGCTGGATAGTGTATACTTGGTTTCAGGTCCTTGTTTTTCATTACTTTGAATATTTCATGCCATTCCCTTCTGGCCTGTAGAGTTTCTGTTGAAAAATCAGCCAACAGCCTTATGGGAATTCCCTTGTAGGTAATTAATTGTTTCTCTCTTGCTACCTTTAAGGTTCTCTCTGTGTCTTTAACCTTTGCTATTTTAAGTATGATGTATCTTGGTGTGTGTCATTTTGGGTTCCTTTTGATTGGGAATCTCTGTTATCTGCACTTGTGTGACTTTTTCCTTCCCCAGGTTAGGAAAGTTTTCTGTTAGGGATTATTTCTTCAGAGCTTATCTATCCCTTGCTACTTTCTTCTCCTTCTGGCACCCCTCTGATGTGGATGTTGTTATGTTTCATGTTGTCCCAAAGTTCCCTTCAATTTTCCTTATTCTTTTTTTAATTCTTCTTTCTTTTTCTTGCTCTGATTGGGTGTTTTTTTCCTACTTTGTCTTCTAAATTGCTGATTCAATCTTTGGCATCATCCTACCTACTTTTTATTCATTCCAGTGTATTTTTTATGTCAGATATGTTATTCATATTTCTGACTGGTTATTTTTCATGGTTTCTGTGTCTCTTCATGATATAGTTCTCACTAAGTTTTTTCAGCATCATTATGAACATTACTTTGAACTCTATTTCTGAAATATTGCTTACCTCCATTTCATTTACCTCTTTTCCTGGGGATTCTTCCTGTTCTTTCATTTGAGGCCTGTTTCTTTATCTTTCTATTTTGGCTATCTCTTTGTATTTGTTTCTATGTATTAGATAGAACTGCTATGTGTTTCAGACTTCATCAGGTAGCCTTAATTAGTAGGTGTCCCTTGGGACCAGTGGAGTGGTCTCCTTGGTTTCCTGAGCTGGGTTCTCTAGGAGTGTCCCTTTTGTGGATTATGTGGGCTCTCCTGGTGTAATTGGGTCTTGACTGCTGTTGGCCCATTCGTGGGTGGGAACAATATTCAGGCTTAACCTTGACCATGTGTGCAGGCTGCTGTGCAGGTGCAGTCTCGAGATGTCTTATTGGTCTCAGTGGCATCCTCTTCCAGATGACCTGAGCTCTGTATTCCAGCAATGTTTCTTGTGGGTTATGTGTACCCCCTGTTGTAGTTAAGGCTTGATTGCTATTGACCCTTTTGTGGTTTGAGTTAACCTTTTAGAGGCTGCGTGAATATAAGGGTAAACATCAATCACTGTGTATGAGACGCTGTATAGGGGTTGCCCCTGAAGCCGGGTTGTTTCCAGCAGGGTCTGATGCCTACCGGGATCCTCTTTAGGGTGTGCCACTTGTGTGGATAGTTGGATTTAGCTCTTGGGTGGGTTTCAGGTGCAGGTTGCTGTCAGAGATGCTGTGTAACTGACCTTGGGCTGCCTGTCTCTATCACACTGTTCATTGTTTGTGTCTGCATCTTCTAGATCTGCATTTACATTGGAGGGGTCAATCTGTGTAAAAGGGTCAGCTTCTTCCAACTTCCAGCTGGTGGCAGAACCTTATAGGACTGAGGCTCACTGAGGGCCTTCTCCACCTGTCAGCTACTCTTCCTCTCCCATGAGGTTTCCTGGTCTTCCTTCAAAACCTTCCAACAAGGAACTGTAAGCTGAACTCAGGCTATCCAAGATAGGGGTTGTGGGTGCCCTACTTGGGGATCATGCATTCAGGCACTCAATGAGGGGAAAGTAGTCTCCAACTCTAATCCCCCTTAGGAAGCTCACTGCTGTTTAGGGTTGTGTATAGCCAATCTTCTCTGCTGGAGCAAGTTCAGCCACCCTGGGCTAAATCAGAAGTCTCCCGTTGAAGATGTTGCTGGCCCAGCCCGCAGGAAGAGGAATCACTTTCCTAACTATCTGAAACAATAGCCTCTGAGGGTCTCACACTTTGAATGTCTTCATTCTGAGCCATTCGCCCACCCACCACACACACCGAACTATACCCAGTGGAGTATCCGGTGTTGGCAGGGCTCATCCAAGCAGTCTACCATTTGGGGTGGTCCATGTAGCCTGTAGGAGGGTTATGGCACTCCTCCTTCCCATAGTGGCATGGGCTGAACTCACAGGGGAGTCTGAACCTGCCCTCCTCCCCGCAAAGCAGCCTCAGAGCCCACCACTTACCTGTCTGGCTCCTAGACAAAAGCTTCCCCAGGAGACACAGTCTGAAAATCCCAGCTCTGGTACCACTCCCCTGCACCCTCTCACCACCTAACCAAGCAGAAGTGGGCCAAAAATCAGCCCTATGGAGCATTCCTATCTCTCCGTGAAGTTAGTCCCAGCAGTCCAGGGCGAAAATTTCCAGCTTCACTTGGGCTCTGAACCCAGCAGTACAGGCCAAATATCCCAGCCCTGTGCCATTCCCCTGTGCTGCTGAACCTAGCAAGACTGGAGGCATCCATGCATCTCAGCAAGTTGGGGGAGACCGTTCTTCTTCCCTAAGCCACACAGTTTAGTCACTGTCTGGATCTCCGCCCAAAAATAGGGGGCCTCTTAAAGACACTGCCAGGTTCAGCCAGCAGACCCTTCTGCAGGGCCCAGTTACAAAAGCATGGCCTTTCCAGCAGTTGGAGACCAGAGCAAACTCTCCAGACTCTTGCTGTAACAATAGGAGCGCTCCTTTCCTGAGTTGGTGTGGTCAGAGTCTCCCAGGCAGAAAGAATTCCCACTGATTTTTTTCACCATTGATGCTATGCAGGCTTCTCTTTCAATCTATTGTTCTGGGTTAGAGATCCCTGTGTAGGGTTGAGACACCATGCTCTTATGGAGGGGAAGCTTTGTAACAGTGATATATCCCTCCAGCTTCTCAGCCGCCCCTGCATCTGCGTGAGGGCAATCTCCCCTTCCCCATCTCTGCCCTTTTTCTGTGGCTTTTTCTGTACTCCTTGGTTATAATATTCCAGATCAGCTATACTTCAAGTGATTTTTCAAGTTAATTGGTCTATAATATAGCTGTAAATCTGATGTGGGGCTGGGAGCAAGTGGGTGCCATTTCCAGCCTCTCTGCAACCATCTTGGAACCTCATTTGGGACTTTAAAGTCTCATTTTATTTTTGCCAATTTTTACTTCATATATTTTGAAACTGTACATGTATGTATACATTTGTAATTGTTATATTTTACTACATAATGGTGTATTTACTTTTATCATAGACTTTTTGCTTTTACTATAGCCAATTCAGCTTTTCCATAGTTATTGTTTATATGTTTTTCCATCCTTTTTCTCTTAGTATATTTGTGACTATGTTATTTAAAGTATGTCTTTTGTAGACTGAACGTATTTGAATGTTGCTTTTTATTGCAGTGTTTAGTCCATTTACATTTAACACAATTAAAGGTATAATTGGATTTAGGGCTGCCATTTTGGTATTTGTTTTCTGTTCGCCTAATATGTTTGGTTTTTTAAATCAATTTAATATAATTTATATTATAGGGGAGTTTTAGGTTCACAGTACAATGAGTAGAAAGTACAGAGAGTCTGGACAACAAAGATGGCATAGATAAACACCTGAACTTGCTGCTGCGCACAACCACATTAAAACCACAACTAAAAGACAAAACAAATATCATCCAGAACCACAGGAAGGCTGGCTAAGTGGAAATTCTACAACTAGAAGGAAAGAGAAAAGCACATTGAGTCCAGTAGGAGGTGCAAGGTGTGGAAGTGTGGAGGTACGGAGGCATGCGCAAAAGGGGCTGGCAGCTTGGTACACTGTTGTCTTTTTCAATCTGGAGGGAGATACAAGCTCCCGACTGCTTTGAACTCCAGTTCCAGGTGAGAATTTGGGGGCCCAGACTCATACAGAGAGAAACTGTACTGTCTGGCATTGGGCAGGAACATGAGGGCAGCTTTCTCGCAGAGGTACTTGCAGCATTCATTGTTCCAGCACAGGGCCGTGGGACACAGAACCCGGGACCACTCCGAGGCAAAGCAGACTGGCAGCCATTGTGGTTTACTCTGCCCTGGTGATTCCCTGAGACCCTGCCCCACCCAATTAAACAACCCCACCCAAGCTGTGTGCAGAGGCTTTTGCATATGAATGGCCTGGCTTTTCTCCGCCTAAAAACCTGTCAGACTGTAGCTAGGTCAGAGAACCCCAGAGCTTCCAAAAGAAGGCCTAAGGCTCGTCAGCAGCCTGCATTACTTCATAGCTGCGCCTCATCTGGGCACCACCAAACCCCAAACAAAGAAGAGGAATCTTCAGATCTCTCTCTAGCTCCTGCTGGGTGGCCTCAGGCAGTGGCTGAATTTGCACTTCCTTGGAGATCCAAGAGCCAGTGTACCCAGTGGTGAGAGTGAGACCATCCAGATTACAGCTCTTCAGATCCATAAGAGACACACTCAGGGGGCAGACTCAGTGAGCCCCAAAGCCCCACTGAAGCAAGACCTGCCCCATAAGGGTGTCTCCAGCACAGAAGTTCTCCCATTTTAGACACAACTGTTCCTCGCAGCCAATTGTCCTGGAGGTCAATTCCTCCCAGTGATATCAACAGCAATCAAGGCTTAACTACAACAAGACTGTGCACACAGACCACAAAGGGGTGCACCAAGAGCGTCCACCTCAGGTAATTAGGGAGGCTGAGCCACTGGGCCTTATAGGACACCTAGCACACAAAGCCACTCTATAAACACAGGGAAGCAGCCAAAATGCGGAGACAAAGAAACAGGTCACAAATGAAAGAAATGGAAGAAAGCAAACTACTGGATATAGAGTTCAAAACCATGGTTATAAGGTTACTCAAGAATCTTTAGAAACCTCCGAGAAATATAGTGAGACCCTCAAAGATATGAAAAAGGACCAATTAGAAATTAAGCATACACTGACTGAAATAAAGAATAATATACAGAGATCCAACAGCAGACTAGAGGATCACAAGAATCAAGTCAAAGATTCGAAGTACGAAGAAGTAAAAAACACCCACTGGAAAAGCAAAAGGAAAAAATAATACAAAAATATGAGGAGCCTCTGGGACAACTTCAAGTGTACCAACATCCGAATGAGAGAGAGAGCAAGATATTGAAAACCTATTTGAAGAAATAATGACAGAAAACTTCCCCTACCTGGTGAAAGAAATAGACTTACAAGTCCAGGAAGCGCAGAGAACCCCAAACAAAAGGAATCCAAAGAGGACCACACCAAGACACATCATAATTAAAATGCCAAGGGCAAAAGACAAAGAGAATCTTTAAAGCAGCAGGAGAAAAAAAGTTAGTTACCTACAAGGGAGTACCCATACGACTGTCAGCTGATTTCTCAACAGAAACTATGCAGGCCAGAAGGGAATGGCAAGAAATATTCAAAGTGATGAATGCCAAGAACCTACAACCAAGATTACCCAGAAAAGCTATCGTTTAGAATTGAAGGTCAGATAAAGAGTTTCACAGATAAGAAAAAGCTAAAGGAGTTCATCACCACCAAACCAGTATTATATGAAATGCTGAAAGGGTATTCTTTAAGAAGAGGAAGAAGAAGAACAAGGTAAAGATAAAAATTATGAACAACAAAGTGACAACAAATACATATCAATAAGTGAATCTAAAAATCAAGTGAATAAAAAGTCTGACGAACAGAATAAACTGGTGAATAGAATAGAATCAGGGGCATAGAAAGGGAATGGACTGACAATTCTCAGGGGGAAGGGAGTGTGGGGGATGCGGAAGAGACTGGACAAAAATCGTACACCTATGGATGAGGACGGTGGGGCGGGGGGGATAAGGGCAGGGGATGGGGGGGAACTGGCTGGAGGGGAGCTATTGGGGCAAAAAGAGGAACAACTGTAATAATCTGAACAATAAAGATTTATTTAAAATAAATAAATAAAAAGAAAGAACGTACAGAGAGTCTCAATTTACCCCCTACCCCACACATGCATAACCTCCCCCACTATCAACATCTTCCACCAGAGTGGTACCTTTGTGACAGTCAAGAAACCCACACTGACACATCATTATCCGCCAAAGTTCATAGTTTACATTAGTGTTCATTCATGGTGTTGTGTGTTCTATACACTTTGAGAAATATATGATGACATATATCCAGCACTAGAGGCCTGATGCACAAAATTCATGCACGGGAGGGGTCCCCTCAGCCCAGCCCTTACCCTCTCCAATCCAAGACCCCTCGGGTGATGTCTGACTGCCAGTTAGGGATGTCTGACTGCCCTGGGATCGGGCCTAAAGCTGCAGTTGGACATCCCTCTCACAATCCAGGACCGCTGGCTCCTAACTGCTCACCTGCCAGCCTGATCACCCCTAACCACCTCTGCCTCCTGGCCCGATCGCCCCTAACTGCCCCCCCCTGCTGGCCTGGCCACCCCCAACTGCCCCCCCACCGGCCTGATCGCCCCTAACTGCCCCCCCCCCGCCGGCCTGGTCTCCCCCAACTGCCCACTCCTGCCAGCCTGTTCGCCCCAAACTGCCCCCCCTTCAGGCCTGTTTGCCCCTTAACTGCCCCCTGTGCCGGCCTGGTTGCCCCCAACTGTCCCCCCGCCGGCCTGGTCACCCCCAACTGCCCTCCTTCCGGCCTGGTTGCCCCCAACTGCCCCACATGCCAGCCTGGTTGCCCCCAACTGGCCCCCCGCCAGCCTTGTTGCCCCACGCAGCCTGCCAGCCTGCTGTTCAGTCGTTACTATTACTGTGACTGCTTCGATTTCCTCCATAGTTATTGGCCTATTGAGATTTTTAGATTCTTCCTGATTAAGTTTTGAAGGTTGTGTTTTTCTAGGAATATGTCCATTTCCTCCAGGTTGTCTAGTGTGTTGGAGTAGAGTTGTTCATAGTATTTTCTAACAATCCTTGGTATTTCTATGGGGTCTGTTGTTATTTCTCCTCTTTCATTTCTGATTTTGTTTATTTGGGTCCTCTCTCTTTGTTTCTTGGTGAGCCTGGCTAGAGGTGTATCAGTCTTGTTTATCCTTTCAAAGAACCAGCTCTTGGTTTCATTGATCTTTTGTATTGTTTTTTTGGTATCTATGTCATTTATCTCTGCTCTGATCTTTGTTATTTTTTCCTTCTGCTTACAGTGGGCTTTTTTTGTTGCTCTCTTTCTAACTCTTCGAGTTGTAGAGTTAGGTCATTTACTCTCATTGTTTCTTGTTTCTTGCAGTAGGCTTGTAGAGCTATGAACTTCCCTCTCAAGACTGCTTTCGCTGTGTCCCATAGGTTTTGGATTGTTGTGTTTTCATTGTCGTTTGTTGCCATGATGTTTTTTATTTCTTCTTTGATCTCTCTGGTAACCTAATTGTTGTTTAATAGCATGCTGTTTAGTCTCCATATGTTTGATTTTTTTGGATTGTTTTTGTTGTAGTTGATTTCCAGTTTTATGCCTTTGTGGTCTGAGAAGATGCTTGATATGATTTCAATTTTCTTGAATTTGAAGAGGCTTTGTCTGTGACCCAATATATAGTCTATCTTTGAAGATGACAAATGTGCACTTGAGGAGAATGTATATTCTGTGGCTTTGGGGTGAAATGTTCTGAAGATGTCAATTAATTCCATCTGATCTAGTGAGTCATTTAGGATTGATGTTTCTTTGCTGAGTTTTTGTTTAGAGGATTTGTCCAGTGGTGATAATGGGGTGTTAAGGTCCCCTACTATGATTGTATTGCTGTCAATCTCTTCCTTGACCTCCTCCAGAAGATTTCTTATGTATTTGGGTGCTCCTATGTTGGGTGCATATATATTTACCAGAGTTATTTCTTCTTGTTGGACTGCTCCCTTTACTATTATGAAGTGGCCTTCTTTATCTCTTTTTATGTCCTTCACTTTGAGATCTAATTTGTCAGATATAAGTATTGCTACCCAGCTTTTTTTTTTCACTTCCATTGGCCTGAAAAACCTTTTTCCATCCCTTCACCATCAGTCTGTGTGTGTCTTTTTTTCTGAGATGGGTTTCCTGTAGACAGCAGATATATGGGTCATGTTTTCTTATCCACTCATTTACCCTATGCCTTTTGACTGGGGCATTTAATCCATTTACATTTAAAGTTATTATTGATAGAAACTTGTTAGTCGCCATTTTTGTTTTTTACCGCTGCATTCCTTCTTTGTTTCCTATTTTTTCTTTTTACAGCAGACCCTTTAGCATTTCTTGCATTGCTGGTTTGGTTGTAGTAAACTCCCATAGACCGTTTTTGTCTGTGAAGCTCCTGATTTGACCCTCAATTTTGATTGATAGCCTTGCTGGTACAGTATTCTTGGATTCAGACCCTTCCTTTGCATGACTTTGTATATTTCATTCCATTCCCTTCTTACCTGATGTGTTTCTGTTGAGAAATCAGTCGCTAGTCTGATGGGGGATCCTTTGTAGGTAACTTTCTGTCTCTCTCTGGCTGCTTTTAAGATTCTTGCTTTGTCGTTGGTGTTTGCCAATTTAATTATTATGTGCCTTGGCATTGGTCTTTTGGGGTTCATTTTGTTTGGGACTCTGTGAGCTTCTTGGATTTGTGTGAGTTTTTTCTTCCCTATATCAGGGAAATTTTCTGTTATTATTTTTTCAAACAGGTTTTCTATTCCTTGCTCAGTTTCCTCTCCTTCTGGCACC
>NW_005873271.1:0-26658 GCF_000147115.1 Myotis lucifugus
CCCCTCCGGCGGGGCACCCACCGCAGACGCCCCTGCGCTTCCGGGGGGTTGCGTGCCGGTGCCCCCCCCCCCCCGCCCCCCCGGTGGGCCGTCCCGCAGGCCCGCGGCGTGGGTGCGGAGGAGCCGCCGTTGCGCAAGTTTGGGGGTGAACTCTTCCCACGGGGTTTGGGCTGGTGGACTGTCAGGAGGGTCCGGCCTGGCTGTCCCCGCCCCTCCGGTCCGGTCCAGTCCACCGGGGGAGGTGCCCGACCGCTGCTGGGCGCCCTCCGCCCCCCGCAGGGGACCCCGCCACACGCTGCATTGCTGCCTTTGAACCTGTGTTTCCTCCCACTGCTCTCCCAGTAAAATACACTTTGGAGACGTTTGGATTCTACTGTTTAAATATTGATGCCCCGTTGTCAGCCGTCTGCCTCCTCGGCAGCGCTTTGGGCGGCCAAGGGCTGCGTAAATGCGAGCTGTTCGCCTTATTGATGGGACAGGGGGTGTGGGCAACACTTTCAGCCTGGGACCGAGGAGCTGGACGGAGAAGCCAGCCCGTGAGCTGCCCTTCTGCGGGCATCAGAGTAGATGTCCGAGTCCTTGTCCTCTGGTCTGAGGCTGCCGGACAGCGCCTGGTGTCCGAGAGTCGCGGGAAGAGCTGTCAGCGAGCCATTCTCCGAGGTGTCAGCCCTCCTCCTGGGGTGGGAGCTCTGCGGGACCCCGTCTGCTGTCACCACTCTCCTCTCCCTGCGGGCCTCCCCTCCTGCTGGGCCGGCCCCGCTCGTGTGTCTGGCCTGGGTGGGTGGCCTGTGGCTCTCCTGCCTCCTTCAGAGAGAGGCACCGGGGTTCACGTGGAGCTCCTTGTGTGGGGCGGAGCACAGCGGGGTTTTCCCACCTGCGTGGACTCCAGAGGAGAGGAGCGTGCAGAGATCTCGTTGGCTGGAAGGTGGGTCTGAAGGTGCTCACCACATACTGTAGCTAAGGGTCAAAGATGAGGTCCAAAGAGCAGAGGATGGATTGAGTCATCTGGACCGGAGTTCTGTTCTGTTTGTTTAGGCATCGAGTCCTCACCTGGAAAGTCGGTATGTCCTTGGTCCTTCTTATGCCGGCACTTGGCTATTGGTCAGAACGCTCTAGACTCCACCGGGTAGGCTCACCCTGTTGTGAGCCTGGCGTTTGGGGTCATGGCGGTCCACGTGGGACTTTCTGTGCTTCCATACCTTTGACACTGGGAGGAGGGAAGGCTGTCCTTCAGCTGGAGCGGGCCTCACACACCAGGAAGTTCCAGTGTCCGCCTGTCCTCCCGGCAGCTGCACAGAAATGGTGCTGCCCCTCCTGCCCAGCCAGGCCCGTGGTGCTTCCCGGAGTCGCCCGTTCACAGGATGCGGTCTCGGGGCTGTTTCTCCAGCGCCTGGGCTTCAGAAAATGGACGGACTGGACTTGGGTCAACGTGGACTCCAAAACGTGTGGTCTGAACCCTCAGTCTCCTCCCCTGAGCTTGACAGGTCCGGAGGCTCCTGGGAAGGCCTCCGTGCTCACATACCTGTGCAGCACTCAGCAGGTGCCGCAGGAGGGAGCCTGGGCCGTCACTCCTGGGCCTCCCTCCGTCTTAGCTTCCACAAGCGTCAGCCCTGGTTGCTGGGGTGACTGAAGCCCTTTCACTTGCTGTCAGGGTACCCTTACCCATGTGATGACATTAGAAAATAAGGGAAGAGTCAGTGTCCCCAATATGGACGCTGTGCTCCAAAGCCCAGTGTGACCAATGGGCACTGGGGAAGAAGAGTGTGTGCGGGGCTTTGTGCGAGGGACCAGCCTGTGTGGTGGTGCCGTGGTCTGCACCAGGGCTGCTCTGAAGTGCAGCCATGCTCATGGAGCGCCTGTGGGGTGCTCAGCTCTCGGGGTGCAGGGAGCCCCTTCTCACGGAGCTGTTCCCCTCCCTGTCTTCTGGTGGCAGGGGACTGGGATACCGCATTCCTGGTGTCAGAATGGAGGTTTTCATTTTGCCAGCTTTTGGCTTTGGTACTTGCTCTGTCCGTTTATCTCCGGGCGGACTATACTGTCCACCCGACAACATGTCCAAACACCTTTTTGGGCGCTAAAGTTTAGGAACCTCTTCATGTCTGATTTTCACTCTCCTGATGGCACCAGGCAGGTGTGGAACACATAGTAGGTCATCGCCTGCGTCCTCTAGGGTGGAGGCTGAGGGCTCTAATGAGAAGTCCTGGCACTGCATCAGCTGCTTGATCAACAGTTACCCTGTGGGTGACCTTTGCCCTGCTGTTCCGGGGCCTCCCTGTTTCTTCGTGGATGTCACTCAATGGGAGTTACCTCCCTGTCCCAGGACGGGGTCAAGCTTGTGGTTCGTTTCGCTTATTTACCATCTGCCTTGTCTGGTCAACTTGAGGGACGGTGTTGTTTTCGTAAAACCAGCATTGACCTGTGTCGGAACATAGACGTCCCACTGCCTCGTGAGGCCCCGCTTTTGCCTGATGGGCATTGAGAGTTGGGTTGTTGGGGAGCTAAGGCACCTGAGCGTAAACAGACCACTGGGTGCTGAACCTGGAACCAGCGCGCAGTGTTGTCTTCAGTTCCTGCTTCCATCTAGAAGCACTTCCACAAGTCACCGCTGTGAAGCACCAGGTTTTGCAGTTTCCAACTGGTCACAGCAATACTTGTGCAGAATGAGATGAACGTGGTGCCGCGATGTCACCTTGTTGTCAGAGCTCGTGGTGCCTCCTCGCTGTCCTGTGTTTGTCCCCCTGCTCTGGGCAGTTTGGGGACGAGGCTTGGAGCAGCACCGCCTGGATCCTGGGGCTCTGTCGACTGCAGAGGTCGTTCTACCCAGTGGCCTCTGATGGTTGGTGTCCATGGAATGCACAGAACCCGAAGGGCTGCTGCTCGGGACTCCCACCCAGTGGGTGGGACCTGCCGGGGAGGCAGCCATGGCGTGCGCCACCTTCATGTCTGTGTGGCCGAGAGCCCACGTGAACCCTTCTGGAGTGGCTGCACTCGGGAGATTTTCATGTCTCTGATCCTGGCGGGGGCCGGCTCAGTGCAGGTGTGATCCTGGCACAGGCCTGGCACGTGGTTGGAGGAGGGAATCCTGTGTTCCAGACTTGCCTGTGGTCATGTGTCCCACAGACTGTCTTGCAGGGGTAGCTCTTCTGTGTTAGTGCGTGGAGCTGGGAGTGTTTGCCTCTCGGAGGCGCTCGTCTGGTAGGTGGTCTGCGCAGGCCCAGGCTGCTTTTTCATTGAGGGCCTGTGTCCTGGCTGGGGCGGCAGTGATGAGTGTGTGGGGTTGCTGATGTCACTGGTGAGATGAGTCATCCGCTCCTCCTGCGCTGGCCAGTTCAGTTCAGGGTTCCGGGTCCTCACAGGAACTCGAGTTCATTTTTCATTTGCACAGTCCATTTTGTGGTGAAGTCATTTCTCTTGTAATTGGATAGGTGGTCCCAACTGCAGGCAGGCAGAGCGACGTGCATTGTGTCTCTGAGGGCCCAAGAGTCTCTGCAGTGGGAAGGAAGCTCTCCGACCTGGAGGCCACGGGAGAGGTCGGTCGGTGGGGAATATCCCACTGAATCTGCACTGGTGACCGGTTTTGGATTCAGGCTCACTAGACATGGCCCATCCCCTGCAGCATCTGAGCGAGGAGAGGAGGCTTTTCTTTGGGGTCTTGGGCATTTACTGGACGTTAGTCTCAGCAGGCAGCTCTCCTGCAGGCGGTCACTGTTGTGATGCTTGCTGGCCTGGGCTGGCGTCTCAGTGTGCTTTGTGACCATCACCCGTTGATGCCCAGGGTCCCTCATGAATCGCACTGTGGTCTCCCAGCAGGCGGAGGTGGCGAGCGCTGGGGAAGGGAGTGTCCAGGCTCTGTCCGCGCTGCTGGAGCCAGTGGTAGGTGGTTCACGAGCACCGCACTGCTGGGGAGGCTCCCAGGCCTCATGCTTGGAGGGCACCTGTGAGGAAGCCAGCAGCGCCCTCGCCCTCGGCGTGGCGCGGAGGACTCCTCTGCTCTCCAGTTACAGCGCCTCGAGGAAGGGCCTGCAGGCCGCCTTGGGCCAGCTTGGAGCTCTGGAGCATTCACGTGTGAAGCCGGAGGGGGTGGTTGTCGGGTTTGCAAGTCATTATTGGAGGAAAATAAAGATAAAATATTTGCAGGTAAAAGCTCTTAATTTTACCTTGAAACTCATGGGCTGATAATTGGAGGTATTAGCATACGTTGTATTGCCAGTTTCAGTACAAAACTAACAAAGGTGTATGACAGGTACGTGTTGCATAGGTATAATCAGGGCTTTGGAAACAACAGTTCATCCTCCCGGTCTAGCGTCGGTAAGAAACACAAGTGTTGTCCTGTTGCCTCGTATCACAAGGCTTACTGAGGGCACCCCCCCCCCTTCTGTCCCTTGGCCTGGCTGTGATGGGTCAGGGAGGAGCGCTGCCACCTGGGGATCTGCACCCGTTTGAGGAGTGCCTGACTGTTGAGAGGGCTGGGAGCTGGATCCTTGGCTGGGTGGGCTGGGGTCATGTGTTTGATGAGACCAGCCTTCCCTCTAGTGCAGTGGTTCTCAACCTTGGCTGCACATGAGAATCACCTGGGAATCTTTTTAAAATCCTGATTTCTGGGCCTCATCCTCCAGAAATTCTCTTAGTTATGGGGTGGGGCCACAACATGAGTAACAAAGAAACAGAGTTTCCAGAGGATGAGGCCCAGAAATCAGGATTTTAAAAAGATTCCCAGGTGATTCTCATGTGCAGCCAAGGTTGAGAACCACTGCTCTAGAGAACGGTGCACGCGTGCACACAGGCCTGTCCCAGCAGTGCGGGGCCGAGGGGCCACACGGAAGGTGTCGCAGGGACACATGGAGTCGCCCCTGGGGCTGCCCACCAGGGCGATAGGACGGTTCAGAGCAGGGGAGACGGGAGGCTGTGGAGGGCACCCATCGGCTTTCTCGGTCTCTGGTGACATGATCCGAGTGGGTCCCTGCGGAGGTGGGGGTGGGAAACCAACGAGACTTTCCTATACATGTTCAATCCTCCCTGTTTTCAAAGGGGAAAGGGGTTCTTTTCCACGGGGTTTGTGCACCACTGACCTCTCACGACAGGAAGTGGAGTGTGACCATCCTGTGGTCCTTGGGAGATGCAGACAGCGCTCCTGTTCCTGGCGGTGTGACATGGGGTTAGGTGGTGGGCGCCCGGTAATTAACACTGGCTTTTCTTCCTTTGCAAGGTACGGACATTGTGGCGGGAGAAGAAGTTGCCATCAAGCTTGAATGTGTCAAAACCAAACACCCTCAGCTCCACATCGAGAGCAAAATCTACAAAATGATGCAGGGAGGAGGTATGGCCTTGACCTGCTAAGAGACAACTAGGGTTGTTTGGGGGCAGCGTCCAGAACCAGCGTCTCTGGCTTGTTTGGGGAAAGGGAGGAAGATGCCCACACCTGGACCCAGCTGTCAGGCGGGCTGCAGAGGCCTCCTCGCTTGGACTTCGGGCTCAAGCACTGCTTCCCTGGTCTGCACGGGGCAGTGTCTGAGCTCAGGGCCGGCGTGGGCTTTGACTCCAGCACTGCTGGTGGCTCTGTGCCAGCTGGGTCACATGGTTTGTTCACAAGCCTGGGCGGGAGGTGGGGGGTGACTTCAGACTTTTCTGAGTGAAACTACTGCAACCCCTTTGAGCTGAATTACTGTCCCAATTCTGTCCCCAAACCTCCCCTGGGGCCTAAGGGTACTGATGCATAGGGCACCCATCCTGACCTCAGAGTCTAACTTTTAGAATTTTCTGGACTGGAAAATATTTTCGCGGATGGAGCAGGAGGTGGGGTGTATAAGGGAGTCTCCATTGTGGAGGCGCTGCAGCCTGGAGAGGACTGTCTGCTGCTCCCCAAGGGACCTGGGCGCAGGGCCTTGGGAAGGATGCTGCGCCGCTTCTCCTCAGAAGCCCGGGGGCGCTTCTTGGGGGGCGCTCCCCGGGGCTCCCTGCAGGGCTGTGACCTCTTTCCTCACAGCAGCGGGGTCTCTGCTGCTGCTGCTGGAAACCAGCACTTGGTGCAGCACAGGTGTCTCTAGCAACAGAGACGACCAGAGCAGCACACGGTCCTGCTGGACCCTGCACAGGGTGTCCACGTGTCCCACTGCGTTTATGGGAGCAGAGAGGCCTTCGACTGGCACACGGGTAAAAACTTTCTGCCCCTGTCGTCCCAGGGAGAGGCCCGCAGAGGACCCGGCCAGGGTGCTTGCCCGCCAGCGGCCGCAGCAGAAGGAAGTTTCTCAGGCACAGCTTTTAAGGTGGTGACGAGTAGAACGAGGGACTCAGGGTGTGGCCGTCATGGGGGAGGAGCCTGGTGCTGGGGGGGCTAGACCCTCCCAACGAGCAGCACCTCTGAACTCCCACGCCAGGGCACCCCGTCATCTGCACAGGCAGGAGCACCCCTCACCCCGGCCAGGAGGATCTGACACGTCTCTGGACGGAGCTCAGTGCCTGGGGCCAGCCCTGCTTCCCGCCAGAACCCTGCTCTAGGAGCCGGTGCCACTGCTCCCAGCTCCCCTGGCCCTTCTCCGGGACCTGCCAGTGCACCCGGACTCTGCCCTTCCCCACACAGATCCGGATCCCCCAGTTTCAGACGCACCCCCAGTGGCTGCTATCCAGGTGTAAGACTTGTGTTTTGCTTCATTTTTTTATTAACTTTATTTTTTTGTTAATCCTCGCCTGAGGATATTTTTCCATTGATTTTTAGAGAGAGTGGAAGAGACAGGGAGAGACAGAGAGAAACATCGATGTGAGAGACATCGCTTGGTTGCTTCCTGCACATACCCCGACCGGGGCCGGGGGTCGAGCCTGCCACTGAGGCATGTGCCCTTTGACCAGAATCGAACCTGAGACCCTTCAGTCCGAGGGGTGACGCTCTAGTCACTGAGCCACCCCAGCCACAGGGCAGGCCTGTGTGTGAGAGAATGATTGTATCCAGAAAAGCGAGCGCCTCTGGGAGTGTCTGTGAACTCACTGACCGAGACCGAGACCACGCTGCGCCCGGCAGAGAGGAAGTGGGCATCGCTTTGCCCAGAGAGCAGGGGCTCTGCTGTTAACCAGCCTTCTGCGTGCGTCCCCGTGGGTACTGCAGGTCGCTTGTTGCTGACCCGGGGAAAGGGTCAGCGTGTGGTCCACAGGGACAGCAGGTGAGGAGTGAGCACCAGTCCAGCAAAATGCACCGCAGCTCTCTCTGCAGGTCCCCAACCTCGAGGGGTCTGGAAAAGGACAGATAAGCCCATGCTTCCCTCTCCTCCCCATAAATTCAAGATTTCACCCGAAGCTCTGGTTTCTAGCAGTGAATCCAGAGCTGCATTCGTCTGTCTCCTAGGAAGCAGCCTTGTGTCGACTTTGACAAAAGTTTCTTCCCTTCCTTCCTCTCTCGACCACACTGTCTACTGGCAGCCCCCTCCCCCTGCCTTGGACTAGAGGTTAAAGCAGCTCCGATCCATCTAAAGTCAGGTGTGCCTGCACGAGTCCCATCAAGGAAGGATGGTCTGACCTCAGGAGGCTGGGAGCAGTGGATGGACTATTTCCAGCTTTTTCAGAATATGACACAAATCATTGAAGCGTTATGGAGACTCCCAGAAATTAAATGTGTAGAAGTGTGGTCTTTTTCTGGGGGGCGGGAGGAATAGAGGCGGGGGGCGGGGGTAGGAGTCCATTTTTAGGACAGACCTGGTCCAAATAGGAGACAGGGAAGAGTGCCCTGGCCAGTGCGGCTCAGCTGGTGGGCGGCGTCCTGGGCACCAGAGCTTGCCGGTTCGCGTCCCTGTCAGGGCACATGCCCAGTTTGCAGGCTCAATCATCCAGTCGATGTTTCATTCTTACAGCGATGTTTCTGCCTTCCTCTTTCTTCCTCTCTTTCTAAATCAATAAAAATATTTAAAAATAAAATAGGGAAAGAGGAGAAAAAGAAGAAAGGAGGGCTCAGGACCCTGCTGCAAGCAAGCCTGTTTCAGATTCTTTGCGTGGTGTGACCCTCCTGTCAAAGATGCTCTGGCGAGTCTTCCCGCAGTAGAGGAGGAGTGTGTGAACAGTGAAGCCCAGGACACGAGAAAAACAACACGTTGTCTTTACACCAGCCGGGCCCACCTGGTGGCCAGTCACCAAATCCTGGCGCCTCGACGGGGTGGGCGGCAGAGCAGGATCAGACTCCTGTCGCCCGGTGTGCTGCTGCACTCGTCCTTCCCGACCCGGGAGCCAGCACGCAGGCTGCACCCTGTTCTCCTTCCGCGACGGCACCCTCTGCTGTCCGGCACCTCGGGCCACACCGGGAAGGTTAAGGACCGGGCCCTGCTTCCTGTAGCCAGCAGCCTTTGGGATGGGTGCAGAGGTCTTCTTAGAACATCGGACCAACTCAGGGTTTTACAGACATGAGCCCTGTGACGTGGGGGGCCTGGCCCCACAGGCAGGATCTGGTGGGGGAAGCGGGTCTGAACAGGAATCCTTCCTCACCTGTCAACACCCTCGTCTAGCCTCTTCCTGTTCACACCCATTGCCAGTCTCCCAGGAGGAGGTGACATCCTGGGGCCCCCGGTTAAAACTGTCTCCTGTGATACATTGAAGATGTGGGGCTTTCAAGAGGGCACTGCCCGAGAAGCAGCTCTGATTGGTAAAGTGAGCTGGTTGGGTAGGCTGTGCACTCCGATAGGTGGTCTCCATGGTGACAGGACACCATGTTCTTGCTGTGCAGGCCTGAGCGGCTGCCGACTCAGCCCTCGCGTTGCTCATGAGCCGGAGAACAAGCAGTGCAGAACATGTACTTCAGGGAGAAAGCCAGTCGCACAAGATGTGTCAGCACACAACTGGGGCCGCTGGCCTGGGAGTGTGGACCACAGCGCAGTTGTCCCAGTGAGCAGCATAGAGTGGTGTTGGCTGGAGTGGGGCGCATGGGAGTGTAGGAGCAGCAGACCTGCAGCTGGTCCCCAGCCCCCCCCTTTTGTCTCATCCTGACCCACTGACCGGGGCAGCTCAGCACCTGACCCCAGAGCGAGGAAGCCAGTGGTGGAAAACCCTGCTCGGAGACCCTCCCTCCCAGAGAAGACAGGGCTGGGGGTTGGGCCGTCACTGCTCTCTCACCTCATTGCTTCACTCCGCACAGGCAAGGTCCTCCTCTCCTCTTTCGAAGGAAAACAGTTTCCCTATTCAGGCCGCTTCCAGCTGAGGTTCTGGGGTGTCCCTGACGCCCGCGGGGCACCTGCACAGAGGATGGTTGGCTGCCTGCTCCCCTTGCAGAGGGAGGAGGAGGATGCTGTGGACCCTGCTCGACGCAGTATCCACCCTTTCCACTCTCCATGCTCCTTGAGACCCGGCCGTTGGGCCGCCTCGTGGGGCAGGGCTGTGGCTCTTCCTCCCCAGAGGCAGGCTGGCTTGGCTTTCCCTGTGAGCTGGGCCACCGTGTGGCTGATGCTCTGGGAGGAGGGGCACCTCTGAGGTTGGAGGGCCAGCTTGGTTCCTTGGCACAACGGTCTAGACCTCCACAGCTGTGGTGCTTGTCTCTGTCTCCTTCCATCTTCTACCCCTGGGACAGAACACCTACCAGGGCCAGTCGCTGGAGAGATTCCAGGCCCTTGGAGTTCTGGAAGCCCACCTCCATTGCCTCACGCTCCTTCAGGCTCTAAAGCCTCCCTGGAGAGCCTGCTCAGGCTCAGAGTGCACCGGGGTCAAGCGTGGTCATGGCGCAGACAGGAAGCCTGATCCCGTGTGCGTGGTGACCCACTTACGGATGCCAGCCCCGTGCAGCAGCTGCGGCTCCCAGCACCTTGGCACGGCCACCTGCAAACTGCTGGGTGGACACAGCCCACAGTCTGCTGAGCCCCAGGGTCCTGGTCAGATGGCTGTTGGCCCCTGAGAAGTCCAGAAACTGAAGTGTAATTACTTTTCTTAATGGATTGGTTTTTTAGAGGGAGAGAGAGAAACATAAGTGAGCCTCCTGCACACTCCCTACTGGGAATTGACCTCACAACCCAGGCCTGTGCCCTGACCAGAAATTGAACCGGCAACCTCTTGGTGCAAGAGTTGACACTCAACCACTGGGCCACACTGGCCAAGCTGAAGTTTAATTCTTAATAGTTTAGCCAAATACAAACCATAGGTGTCTAGGAATAAATCTTAAGACACACAAGACCTGTGTGCGGAAAATATAAAGCTTGACTGGAGGATACTGAAGACGACTTACAAGTGTTCCTCCCAGAGTGCCTCGGCCAGCAGGGTTCCGTCCAGGTCCAGCAGCGTGTTTCTTCAACATGACAAGCTGACTCGAGAACTCACGGGATAGCCAAGGTCCGAGACTGACTGAATACTCCCGAGGAAGGCATGTGCCCCGAGAAGATCAAAACTCAGGCTGGAAGGAGTGACAGCCCGAAGCAGTGAGCACGCCTGGCATCCAGATAATGGCTTCTGGTGTCATTTCTCACAGGAGCCTGGTCTCACAAGGGCTGGGCAGGAGGAGGTGAGGCAGTCGAGCAGGCTGGGTGGCTCAGGGAAAGTTCTCAGGCCAGTGGGCACATGTCCAGAGGACACAGGAGCAAGCTTGGAGGGGCATCTGTTGGCCAAACTTGGGATAACTGGAACCTCAGAACGAGTAACTCCAGCCCCTGGGAGAAGGGAGGAGCGTTCGTGACTCCAGAGTGTGCGCTCACAGGAAGCTCCACAGAAAAATGCAGAGGGAACTGTCGAGTGGGAAATTGCCGCTTTGTTGATGGGTCCCAGCAGGAGTCACCGATGCCTGCAGGCACCTTCAGGGAGCGGGTGTGAGCCCACCCTGAAGCTTCGCCCACGGAGGACGGTAGCGGAGAGTGGATGGTGAAGAGCCGCGGGCAGCAGCTGACAAGGGGTCCGGCCAGCAAGCAGGCACATCCAAAGTGGTTGTCCTGCGAAGCTGCCCGAGCACCAGAGGTCTGTGGTGACCACACACCACAGGTGGCCCTGATGGGACCCGGGTGGGGGAAGCTGTGAAGGACGGCACAGCTTCTGGGACACATTGTGGCCACAGGTGCTGCCCCCACACGGAGACGGGAACGGGCCTGGGAACTGACCCGCAAGACCAGCCGTGGGTCCTGTGCGGATGTCATTCCAGTGGGAGAGGCCTCGTGAGCACGTGGTGCCGACGGCGGTGGGCGTGTGCCTCACCTCACCAGGAGCCACCTCCAAAGAGGGAGACTGGAAAATGTTTATTTTTTAAGTCGGCTTCACTGAGGTGTAATCAGCTGCGTTTATTTATTTATTTTTTTAAATATATATTTTATTGACTTTTTTACAGAGAGGAAGGGAGAGGGATAGAGAGTTGGAAACATCGATGAGAGAGAAACATCGATCAGCTGCCTCCTGCACACCTCCTACTGGGGAGGTGCCCACAACCCAGGTACATGCCCTTGACCGGAGTCGAACCCGGGACCCTTCAGTCCGCAGGCTGACGCTTCTATCCACTGAGCCAAACCGGTTTCGGCGTGCGTTTATTTTAAGTGTGCAGTGTGATACGTTTTGCCGTGTTGATACCCTCATGGAACCATCTCCGTGACTGGGAGAGTTGCTGTCTCCATCACTCCCAGAAGTTTCTAGGTCCCCCTTTGTCCCTCCACTCCCTCCCTCTGTTGCCAAGTCACCACTGCTCTGCTGCCATCGGTTGGTTTGCATTTCCTAGTGTCTGGAAGGAGCAGGACTGCTGGACGCGTCTGTGCTGTGCGTCCCGGGTGTCGGGCGCGCCCACCGCTGCTGGGCCTTCTCGTGGTCAGCAGCCGGCTTGGGTGGTTGTGCTCTTCAGATTGTCCATTTTGTGTGAGTTGGAGTTACTGGCACGAAGCTGTTCCCATGTTTCCTATCAGCCTGTGAACGTTCAGTCTCGTTAGCCCGTCGTCTGGATGTGGTAGCTTGTATCTCTTCCCTAGCAGTCTGACTAGAGGTTTATCAAAAATCTTCTCAGAGAACCAGCTTTTGGTTTCAGTAAGTTTCCTATTTCATTGATTTCTACTGTGACCTTTTATTTCTGCTAACTTTGGGTTTCTTAGGTTTTCAGATAGAAACTGAGATCATTGATCTCTTTCTAGCACAGGTGTTCACTTGCTGCAGATTCCCCCAAGTACGACTGTCGCAGCGTCTCCTGAGTCCTGCTGTGTTGGGTCCCCATTTCACTTAGTCCCACACGCTTTCTAACCCCCTTCTGATCTCTCCCTGGATCCAGGGCTGTTTAACGTGGTGCCTGTGTGCAAAGCGGCATTTGTTTTGCTCGCCAGCAGAAGTCATGTCTCTGCCTCTGACATCCCTGGCCTCGTTGCCACTCCCGGGCTGGATGCTTGGTGCTGGCTGTGAGCAAGGACTGCAGTGTCTGCGATGTCAGCCTGCTCACCAGCAAACCAGTTGGCAATCCATGGTTTCATGGAGGCTGCAAAGGACGAGACTCCCTGAGCTCCAGCAAAGGGACAGCAGCGGGAAGACCTGGGGAGACACCCAGTTGTGTGACTTCAGGGTGAGGGCTGCCGCTGTCCCTGTGTTGAGGCGCCCGCACCGCCGAGGGACAGGCAGGCACCAGTTCTGAAGTGCCTGACGGAGCTTCCAGATAACTTGGGGACGTTGCAGAGCTCCGTTCTGTTTCTAAGGGGTGCTGCTGTCTGAGCGCACTCCACAGCGCCGGCCCTTTGCCTTCAGCGAGGCCTGTCTGGTGTCGGGCGCACGGGACTGAGCTCAGTCAGACGGGCTTGTCTTCCTGTCGCTTTGCTTCCTGTATTGCGGTGCTGTTAACTGCAGAGGCTTAGAGCTGGTTCTCTTGATGAATGGATGCCTTTGTCACTGTGAAATGACAGAGTCTCCGCCATCTACTGCGTGTGATGCTAATGTGTGTTCTGTGCTCTTTTGTCCTCCTGTCTGTCCTGCCTGTCGGGCACCCAGTGTATGTCTGTGCAGAGAGAGCGCCTGCTCTGTCTCTAATCTGGGGAAGTGCCCACCGGGGTGGCAGGTCCTCCAACAGCATCGTCTCTGGTGCTGGGAGCTGCTGTGGGGACTTGGTTCTCACGTGTGTCCGTCAGGCTGTGGGTTTGGGGCCATGCAGGCCTTTCTGCGCAGCCGCAGGCCCTGAGGGGCTCACTGTTCTACGTTACTGTGGCCTCGCCTGCCGCTGGCTCGTGGACAGGAGCAGAGCAGGCCTGCAGGTGGCTGCGCACGTCTGTTTGTCTTTGCTGGCGGCTTCTGCAGCCTGTGCCTCTGGGATGCAGTGTGTCCTCAGCGCTCGAGGCAGGCCTCCCGTTCTGAGGAGAAGCCGCACTCCCCGCCTCTTCGCTCCTCAGTGTGGGGCCTCTTCCCTGCTGCTCCCGGATGTTCTGTCACTTTTGTGAGCACTTGGCCTGTCGGGACGGCCGTGTGATGGTCTTCATGATGCTTTCCTGGGGCCTGCGGGTTAAATGCCATCATCGGGCTATTTCTTCCCGTGTGAAGTCTGTCCCCGTCCCTTCTCTTTCCTCTCCTGGGCGCTCTGGTCACAGAAATGGCGGTGCCTTGCAGTTGTCCCAGCTGCAGCTCCGTCGGCTCTGCCAGTCGTTCCTCGGTGTCACACGCCTTCAGGCCCACAGGGTCGGGCCTGCTGGGAACCCACCCGTGTGTTCCCACCGTGCACCTTGCAGGGTTCCTCTCTGCAAGTCGGATGTGAGTGTTCTGTGCATCTCCCGCGATTGGTGCATGCACCACCCTCACAGAGGATGCTGACCACTGGGTCCCTGGGCGCTGCTTCCGCCCACACCCCTCACACCCCTCTCTTCGCTGCCCCTCCTTCTCTGTCCTGCATTTGCCCACCCTTCACCCACAAAGTGGGCATCGTGTTCTCACCTTGTGTCCCGTGACTACTGCCCACCTGACCCTGGTCAGGGAGTCACATGTGAGCGCAGGTGTGTCAGGGTCTTCTGACCCCACCCCTGGCCGCCCTGAAACCCGTGTCTCTTCCAGTGGGCATCCCCACCATCCGGTGGTGCGGGGCGGAGGGGGACTACAACGTCATGGTGATGGAGCTGCTGGGGCCCAGCCTGGAAGACCTCTTCAACTTCTGCTCGAGGAAGTTCAGTCTCAAGACTGTCCTGCTGCTGGCCGACCAGATGGTAAGCGCTGCCTCGCGGCCCCTCTCCCCCGCCTGTCCTGCACAGGGAGGAGGGAGGTGTTCATTAACCATTGCCATGAGGTGTGACAGGTGGGCTGGGTTTGGAGAGCCACCGTGGACACGGCACAGCTCACCCAGGTGTGGGGCCTGCCTCCCGGCAGATGGGGCCGCAGAGGGACGGCTGCTGCTGTCCGTCCCCCGGGAGAGCCCACCACAGGGAACCCCCGGGTGTGGGGTGTGGCTGTGGTGAGGGTGGTGGGTTGTGTCCCATCCGATGATGGCGCACTGCCCCAGCCGAGGGTGCGACACGCAGCTCCAGCAGGGCCCTGGCTGCGGGCAGGAGCCGCCTCCGCGCACTGTCAGGCTGACCCCCTGTGGCTCTCCTGCAGATCAGTCGGATCGAATACATTCACTCGAAGAACTTCATCCACCGCGACGTGAAGCCAGATAACTTCCTCATGGGGCTGGGGAAGAAGGGCAACCTGGTCTACATCATAGACTTCGGCCTGGCCAAGAAGTACCGGGACGCCAGGACCCACCAGCACATCCCCTACCGTGAGAACAAAAACCTCACCGGGACGGCGCGGTACGCCTCCATCAACACGCACCTTGGAATCGGTGAGCCTTGCCGCTGGCCGCGGCTGCCTGGCCTGTCGGGCTCAGCTCGGAAAGGCCGGCCTCGGGAACTGGGAGTCGGCCCGTGGGGAGCAGGCGGGCTTCAGGGACCGGCGTGCTGGGACTCTGAGGCGTGGTGGGTGGGCAGGTGGACGGGGCTCCTGGCAGCTGGGACACGGGTGTGGCTCATCTGGGAGCCACAGTTCTCTAATAGCTCATCCGGGCAGATTCTTCAGCAAAGAGTCCAAGTGTATTTTTTTGTGGTTTTTAGAGTTCATTTTCCACAGTGTGTGTGTGCTTGCTGCTGCTGGCTTGGGCCAAGCTTTACTCATTTCCTCCTCTTTCCAGAACAATCTCGAAGGGACGACCTGGAGTCGCTGGGCTATGTGCTCATGTACTTCAACCTGGGCTCCCTGCCCTGGCAGGGGCTGAAGGCTGCCACCAAGAGGCAGAAATACGAGCGCATCAGTGAGAAGAAGATGTCCACACCCATCGAAGTGCTGTGCAAAGGCTACCCCTGTGAGTGGCCTCAGGCCTGCGCATGCAGGGCCGAGGGAGGGTGACCCAGGCCAGCCCCTCGTCTGGCGGGTGTCCGGTTCTCCGGAACATCTGGAGCTGCAGCTCAGGGCATTTCCCTTTGCTGTGCGGGGCTGCCCCCAAGTGAGGAGGGTGGGTGGTAAACAGTGACGTTACCTGTTGCCGTGCGGTTCCCAGTCGGGTGTTGCTGCTTAGCTCCGAGTGTCTTGTTTTACAGCCGAGTTTGCCACGTACCTGAATTTCTGCCGTTCGTTGCGTTTTGATGACAAGCCTGACTACTCGTACCTGAGACAGCTCTTCAGGAACCTGTTCCATCGCCAGGGCTTCTCCTACGACTACGTGTTCGACTGGAACATGCTCAAGTTTGTAAGTAGCATCGCCAGCTTGCTGACCTTCCCAGGCGGACGGGGAGCAGCCCATCGGCCAAAGGCTGCGGCTGTCTGGCTCACGTGCGTGAGGCGAGCTGCCTGAGGTTTGGGTTCGGAGCACGTTTGCTGCACTGGAGCTGGCGTTCCTGCCGGGAGGTTCCTGAAGGGAAGAGGTCCCAAGCAGCAAAGTGCCCGTCGAGGGGAGGCAGAGGCAGGCAGGCAGGCGCGGGGGTGTCCAGAGCCAGACCGCTCCAACACTGTATTAGTGTTACCATCAGCTCTCGGGTGTGTGGTTTTGACCCTGGGGTGTTGCTGTGTGGTGCCTGCGTGTTCCTTATGCAGGAGGAGCGGCTGAGACAGGCCTCTGCACCGGTGTGTGGCCTGGGAAGGTGCTGGGTGTTGAGTCTGACCTTGGCCCTGCAATCAGCTAGACTTGTGGTCTGTTCCTTAATTGCCTGCGGGAATGCTGCAGGGCGTGGGGGCGGAGTTTGAACTTTAATTTGTTCCCATCCAAGTTGGGTCTGTGAGTTGTTAGTTAATCTGCGGGCATCACGGCCAGAAGCCCAGTTGTTTTAGAACTTCCCCTTCCTCTTTCATTAAAACTCGTTCTCTTTAGTTGTGAGCTTAAAATAGCAATTGGGACCTTTCCATGGTGACAGTCTGAGGAGCAGAGCCTCCTCTCCGGGTGCAAAACAGGAAGCCTGTCCCTGCCCTGGGCGCAGGCTCCGTGCGGCCGGCCTCGAGGCTGCAGCCTCCAGCGGGGAGAGTCCGCCACGGAGCCGGCCTGACACAGACCTGGCCTGTTCGTCCACGGAGAGCCAGGGGGTGGGAGCAGGGGCCTAGAGTCTGACATCAGAGTGGGCCTCCGGTCAGAGCCCGTCGGAGCCCCGTTCTCATCAGGGCTGTAAAAGGCCACCTAGGGCGGTATTTTGGCTTTGCAGTCAGACAGTGCCGCAGCGCCCAGCTCGGTTGTAGCTGGGAAGCCTGTGGGCGGTGTGTGGGTGAAACGTGTGCAGAAACAGATGGGTCTGAATTTGGCCCGAAGGCCAAAGTTTGCAGACTCTCTTGCCTGGTAGGGCTGGGAATCGTGTGTCAGCTTCAGTGTGCGGTAGCCTCGCTGTACCACGTGACGTGCTGTGCCGTGCAGTGGCTTGGTCCTCCCTGAGAGTGGAAGTGGCTGCCTGTGCCTGAGTCTTCCACGTGGCCCTCCCAGGACAGGCCTGGCCTCTGCCCTCCTCGTGACGTGAGCACCAACGTCACCTTTGCCTTGGGCTCGAGGTCTGGGCCGAGTGGACTGCCGCTCATGCCTGCTTCTCAGACTCCCGACTTCACACCCTCCGACGATTTCCTGTCCCTGTGAATGCTGACAGCAGAGGGCCCCCCGCTGCCGGGGTTGGGGTTGGAGAAAGTGCTGTAGTCATCGTGGGGTTTCTCTGCTGCCCTGGGAAGTCGGGGGAGGCCTGGCTGCTCGCTCCCCACTCGGGACTGGGATGGGCTGAGCGTTGCCCTGGAGGGAGAGACATCTCGCTGGCTCCGACTTGTTCCAAATGCCCCTGGTGTGTCTCAAGTGGCAGGGACAGCCAAGGCCAGGGGTGGGCAAACTTTTTGACTCGAGGGCCACAATGGGTTCTTAAACTGGACCGGAGGGCCGGAACAAAAGCATGGATGGAGTGTTTGTGTGAACTAATATAAATTCAAAGTAAACATCATTACATAAAAGGGTACGGTCTTTTTTTTTTTTTTTAGTTTTATTCATTTCAAACGGGCCGGATCCGGCCCGCGGGCCGTAGTTTGCCCACGGCTGGCCAAGGCCTTGGGTTGTCTTGCAGCCCTGTTCAGCTCTGGCCGCCTCTTGCCTGCCTAGGGTGCCAGCCGGGCTGCTGACGATGCGGAGCGGGAACGCCGGGACCGCGAGGAGCGGTTGAGACACTCCCGAAACCCAGCCACACGGGGGCTCCCTTCCACAGCCTCGGGCCGGCTGCGGGGAGCACAAGAAGTGGCTGCTCCCACCCCCCTCACCCCTACCTCACACACTGGTGAGTGCTCCTGGGCCCCAGCTCGAGCCCCGTGACCACCCCACCCCGCCTCCCAGCAGGCAGTGGGTTCTGTTTGGGTGTGACCTCGAGGGGAGCCAGCTCTGAGCAGGGTCTGGGCTGGCAGCTGCGCCTCCTGGGGGTGCCTGTGTGTCCCTCTTCCAACTCCCGAGGGTGGACAGGCCAGGGAGCAGCCTGGGCGGTGCCTTTACGAGTGTCCATCTCGCAGTTTCTCATTCTTAGTACGCACATCCCCCACCGGCCTCTCCGTCCCCACTCCTTCCCCATCCCTGACAGCATCCCAGCAGAGCCCTGGGCAGCCTTCCCATGGGAGACCCACGCTGGCGTCCCCCTCGAGAGCCCTGCCCCCAGGCCCTGGGCAAGCTGCTGGGAGGCGAGGCGAGTGTTGGCTGGGGGACCTGCCTGTGCTGCCCTGATAGCCAGGGGGATGCAGGTGGGGCAGGCCGCCTGGGCTGCTCTGGGTTGTGTGCGGGACAGCCTTGGATGGAGTGTCAGGAGGCCTCACTCCCCGCCTCTCCTCCAGCTAACACCTCTCCTCGGCCCGTGTCCGGCATGGAAAGAGAGCGGAAAGTGAGTATGCGGCTGCACCGTGGCGCCCCCGTCAACATCTCCTCGTCGGATCTTACGGGCCGACAAGATACCTCCCGCATGTCCACCTCACAGGTATGCGCGCCAGCTTGCCGGGGTCGGACACTGGCCCAGGCTTCTCTCTGTTTGGACTGGTCTATGGGCTCCGGGCGGGGTGGGTGAGGGCAGGGTTGAGCTGACGAGGTGCCCTGGCCCCTGGCTGCTATTCGCCCCTGGGGTTGAGAGCCCCTGAGACCAGCTGTGTGGGTGCCGGGCGCGTCTCCGCCGCGCGGGACAGGTAGCGGGGCCTCTTCTCTTCTGCTGCCCCAGCCCAAGCTGGCCTCAGGCTCAGCGTCCCCTGCGCACACTCGCCGCGCTGCGCCCGCGGGCTCTGGGTGTCGTGTAGGCACACCCAGCCTTGGGCTCTCCTCTCCTTGGCTAGGCGTTCCCCGGCCGAGTCTGGCCAGGGGAGGGGCTGCTGGCAGTCACGTGGGGTGGTGGGCAGAGGCCTGTTGGGGCCCAGCACCTGGTGACGTGCGTGGGTGAGGGTCCCCGTCTTGGCGGCCCTGTGTGCTTGTCCTCCGCGTCTCCCTCTGGCCGTTCTGTCTTGCAAGTAGATCTCTCAACACAACAGCTTTTTCCCTCAAGTACTGCCAGGGTCCCCTTCCATGACAAGGGTGGTCAGGCGTCAGGAACCTGCCCCTGCTCCCGCGACCGTTCTGTGGGGTGTCCTGGGGGGAAGTCGGGTGCAGGTGGCCCTCTGCTTCACTGTGATGCCACCTCGGTGTATACGTCAGCTCCCGGGCCACACGGCCAGGCCTGGTGGATTTGGGGTGTGGCTTGTTGGTGAATGGGGTGGCGTGGGCATGGTGGCTGGAGAGCTGCGGGGCCTGCTGGTCTCTGGCAGAGGACCAGGTGTGCCCGACGGAGGCAGAGCTGACCTCCAACTAGTGACCCTGCTGGACATGGTGGGCTCTGGGCCTAGTTCTCCAGAGACTGAAGATGCAGGTGGTTTGAACGTGGGGCTGGAGGGGTCTGGCCGGGGTGATGGTCCCCGCCCTCCTCCCTCTCCTCAGGATGCAGCAGGGCTTCGGGGCTCCTTCCCAGGAGCCCTGGAATCCATGAGTCAGCAGCCGGAGCAGGTCCTGGGAGCCGTCCACCCCACCTGCGTGTGCAGTGGCGCTGTGGCCCCGGGCAGCTCTGGCAGGGACGCCAGGGGCTCTGTGTGGACTCAGCGTCTGCATGTTGGGGACCCAGCCAGCAAAGACCAAGGAAGGAGCAGGCCGACCTTCTTAAGAAAGTGTCTGATGGGTTCGGGGTCACTGAGGAGATGGAGGAGTCAGAGGTCCCAGGTGCCAGGCGTTTACAGGTGGGGGTGCAGCTTTTCTCCATCAGGCCGGCCTCACCGCTGGCCTCCAGTGCGCCGGGCACAGCTCCGCAGCCATCCTGGAAGGCTTAGCCGCCGGGCGAGCTTGTAACTCGGATCCTCTGCGCTCCTGTTCTGTCTCCATCTGGAGGAATAGAAGGTGGACCTGTGCGTAGGGAGGGTCTCTGAGAGGTTTGATTGGGGTGTGTTTCCCCTCCAAAGGCAGCACCTCAGCTTTTGTCACTGGTCACCCGAGCGGTTTTCTCAGGATCTTCATGTGGAGGACACGCCCCGTCCCAGGCGTGTCTGTCTCGGGTTCCTGGTCACTGTGGGAAGCTCTGAACGGCCCCTGAGGGCCAGCTTGAGACTCAGGGCGGGGCTGCCCGTCTGCCCTGGTGGTTTGGAAGTTATGGAGGGAGTGGAGTCCCGGCTTCCATGATGTTATAGCCTCCAACCACACTGGCTCCCCAAAGAAAGGGGGTGAAGGAGAAGCAGCCTGCGTGTGTCCGCCTGCCTCCTCCACGGCAGCATCTCTGTGCCCTCCAGGAAGAGGCACACCTGGTGCCCATGCGCCCGGCCCAGCTTCAGCAGGAAGGGAGGGCCTCAGTGCCGTCGTCAGCGCGCCGGTCAAGACCTGCTGCCCCTCTCCGGCTGGGTGTGGGGTGTCGACCCGTGTCCCTCGTCCTGACCCCTGGCCAGCCTGCACTCACAGTGCAGTGGCCGCTCCTCGCACCCACTTCCTTCTCACGGGAGCCGTGCTAGACCAGCCCCTGGGGCCGGCCCTGCATCCCTGTCCCTGGAGTGCAAGTGGCTCACAGGGAGCCTGCGGGCAGGGCGTCTGGTGGAGGAGCGTGTGCGTGACGTTCCCTGGGGCCAGCAGTGCTGGTGGGTAGCGCTGGCTCCGGGCCGCGTGCTGCGCGGCCGTGTTAACCCACATCCCGCCACCCAGGGAGGTCCCTCCTCGCCGTGTCAGTGAGGAGGTGTGTCCGGACGTGTGTGGTCGGGAGGCACAGGCTGCTCCGAGCAGTGACAGGCCGGCAGCTGTGCATCGTTCTCGCTGCCCCCAGCCCCGTCGGCCTTAGTGCAGGTCCTCCTGGAGGAGCCACTGTCTGCTCTTGTTTGGGGGCAGGTGAGGCTGAGCTCCTGGGCGGTTAGTGCTGGTGGAGGCGAGGCCACGCTTCTCGGAAAGGAGCCTCCTGCGGGCCAGCCGGGCTCCCTTACCAACAGCTGTCTTTTCCCCCCACCTCAGAATAGCATTCCTTTCGAACACCACGGCAAGTAGCTGCACGTCTCCCGGTGGAAGGCAGCACTGGGTGAGTGTGCTCATGGCCGGTCTCTCCAACAGCAGGCACCAGGGCGGGCGGGCTGGCCCCTCGCCCACGGGAGCACACAGGTGGGCGTGGTCTTGCATGCCAGGTGCTGCAGAGCGAGGTCCCTCTGCCAGTGCTTTCCCTCGTGGATTCCAGAACTGTGGTCAGAGCCAGTCGGGGGGTGAGGAGCGAGCAGGCTGTAGGGGCCCCTGAATGGGTGACCCCAGGACCTGCCGCTGTGTGGGGAGCCGGACCCGGGCTCTGTAGGCAGGTGCGCTGGCTCCAGTGGCCCGGGGACACTCCAGCCGCTGGCTCCAGGGTCGGTTGTCGGATCGCGTCAGTCGTGCTCAGCTGAGTGGCCGCGCTGGGTGGGGCCTCTTGTGCTCTTGCTGCGGAGAGTCCTGTGGTCTCCGCAGTCCTGGCTTCCTTCCACGCTCATTTCTGTCTTCCTCGTTTTCTTTTTCTTTTCGAACTTGGTCTCTGCCCAACACCTTGTCTCTGCTGTTGTGTGTACTAACCCGTCGCCCAGCGCTGCTCCCTGCGACGTGCATGGCTGGGCGCCCAGGCTGGGCTCCTGTCTGGGCCACGCTGGGCGGCTCCTTCCCTGGATGGGGGCTGGCGGCTGGGCCATGTGGACCTGCTGGGGCTTTAACACTGCGGTGCTCTAGGAACCATCTCGATGGGAACTGCTTGTACCTCCCCCTGGAGGGGGGACCCCAGTGCCCATGAGGCCTGGCCCCCAGGCTACTGGGGGGATGGCTGGGAGCCAGTGTCTCTCCCGCTTGGACTCTGTCCTGTCGTTGACGAGCTTCTCGGCCGCCTGCATGCCTCTTCCTCTTCCGTCTCCTGTCGCTGTTCTGCTGAGCACGTCCTGGCCGCAGAGGGAACTCCTGGAGCAGCCGGGGGCACGGGCGTCCAGAGTGGGCGAGGCGGCGTCTGTCCCCTTCCTCCCAGGGCACCTCACTGACCGACCGGTCCAGCCCTCCGGCCGCACGCTGACCTTGTCCTGTGCTTTGGCTCCGACAGATTCCCGGTCGGGTGGCTTCCAGTGGTCTTCAGTCTGTCGTGCACCGATGAGAACTCCTTTTTGCTGTGAAGGGCAGACAATGCATGGCTGATCTCCTCTGTTACATGGCTTTACTAGTGACGCTCCCCGGGCTAGGACACCGGGCGCTCTCCAGGCCACCCACCCAGCAACGCCCGTGGGGAAACCAAACAGACTAACCGGACAGACTCCAAGCGCTGCCACCGCCGGGCTCCACTGAGGCCCACGTGGACATTGTCCGGGGCTGGGAAGACGGCCGCCTGAGTGCGAGACACTTGAGACAACAGACTCCCGATGCAGAGCCTTTCGGTCCTCCCTGCCGCGGTGGCGCCCGCGATCCCTGATGAGTCTGCTGTAACCACCATCTTCTACTTGGTTCTGACAGTTTTGTATCATTTTGCTAAAAATTACTGGCTTAAATCTGTGTAAAGAAATCTTTTTATTGTTCTTGTCTGTTTCTGCGGTCTTAAAAAAGATGACCTCAAAGTGTCCCGCCTCAGACACCGGCGTGGAGTTCTGTAGACCAAGGTGGGCGCGGGCACCCTGCTGCCGGCGATGTTTCCTGCTTCTGTTTGGTGTAGTCCACTGTAGGGGGGTGTTCTCCCGGAAATTGTCACGTGTACACGTGTGTAACATGTCTGTGCGTGTGTTGTGTGCTGTGTTCTGTGACCTCTCCTGGTTTTGGCCATCACTCCCTCCCACCGTAACTGAGCCGCCAGGACTCGAGTCGTCAGAGCCATTAGAGAGCAAGGGCGTCGTGGTGCTTCTGGCGGAGCCGAGCACCGATCCCACCTTCCCAGACGCGGCAGCGGACGCCAGGTGCCTAGGACCCAGTGCCCAAGACTCGGAGGCGGAGGCCGCGCCGGGCGCTCCTGGGTTGTGTGCGGTTACTTTGCTGGTGGTTGTTGCCTCAATGCCTTTGGATTTGGGGGCATTTTCTAGACAGACTGTAAATATTAGCAGTGCAGAATGGCCCTTAACGTGTGCTAACATCTGTCCACCTGGGGTGCAGGTTTGCCCAGAAAGAGGCCGGCCCAAGGGAGCCCCCTCTCAAGTGCCCAGAAGCAAGTGATCCGTGACCTGAGGCCCAGGAGGGTGTGTCCTGCTTTCTGAACCCAGAGGACGGAAGCAGGCAGGGCCGGCCTCATTCTCGCCAGAAAGACACTCAGGGGGCCGGGCTCCCCGTGGCCCCTTCCCAAGGCCCCAGGCGGTGGCAGAGTAGACAGGAGCCCCGTCTCGGAATGGGGTCCAATGCAAACATTCGTAGGTACTTGTACTCCCTGTCCCCCCTGCAGAGGTGTGGGAAACGGGGAGCTCGTAGGACGCTATTAGCCTTTAAAGGTGTACAGGTCCATGTCCCTCCTGCCCCAAGTCCTGGGATGCCCGGCGTGGGTGGGTGCACCGACGCACAGCTGGCCGCCCTGCAGGCGCTGGGGGACGTGGCCGGGGCGGGGGAGTCAGGGCAGGGGGCTTTCCTCCGGAGGTGTGAGCCGCGGCACCCCACCCAAGCCCTCCCACTGGCCGCGGACAGTGTCGCATCCATCGCCCCCACACGAGCCAGTGTCTGCAGCCCGTGTGGGTGGTGTCTGACCTGTGCATTTGTGTGACCACTGTATTTGTGTACTTACCACACCATGTAAATAATAAATATATGACGTCTACCTTTCTTCCCCGTCCCCAGCATGTGGTCTTTATTTCGTCAGCGTGAGTTTTCCGTGTGTAGGTCACTTTCTGAGCCTGGGCCCCTGTGAGCCTGGGGAACAGGCGGATGGGCTGGGACGGGGCTGCTGCACTTGGCATCGGCCCGTTCTCGGGGCCACGGCCGGCAGGGCACGTGGACCCGGCCCAGCTGAGCCTTCCAGATGTGCTGAGCACCTCAGGGTCCTTCCTAGTGTCCCCAGGGTATGACTCCAGGGGTGGGTACGGCTACTTCTGCTGCTCCTGGCCAGCAGGGGTGAGGCACCTCAGGGCGAGAGGGAGGTGGAAGTCCATGGGGGCACTCAGTCCTGATGAGTGAGCCCCGGGGAAGTCCTGTGACAGTAGGCAGGCCGAGCCCCCCGCGGGAGAAGGGAGTGGGGTGCACAGCCCAGAGGGCAGGCGGCTGCTGAGCCACAGGCCTTGGGGCGGCCCTTCCAGACCTGACAAGCTTTGCCCAGGGCCCAATCTGGCCCACCTCACACGAGAGGTCATAGAGGTAGGGCTGCGCCTTGACCTGGGAGTGCCGGCCGAGGGGGAGCAGAAAGGGTGCCGCTCGTCAGGGCCCCGGGCCTGCGGGGCTGCGGGGAGGTGCCTGGCCGCGGCACCGAGCTCCCGGGCGGTGTCCTGTCCTGGTGACCGAGCCCAGAGGTGAGCCCTCGCTTGCTTTTCGTTGCAGAGGAGCAGAGACGTGGCGTCTCTCCGGCTGCACTCGGCCCGCCAGGGCACCCGCTGCCGGCCCCAGCGCCCTCGACGCACCACCTACTGAGGCGGCCCCAGCGGCCTCCGATCGGGTTCCCAGCCACGCAGGCGCACTGGCCATGAGGGCAGGTGGGTGTGAGGGACCTGGGCAAGGCTCGCAGGGCTGGACGGGGAACAGATAGGACCCCGGGTGCTGACTGTATAGGGCCAGGCAGTCCCCTGAGGGGTGAGTACATAGAAGGCAGGACCCAGTGGTCACACCTAGGGGCTCCCAGGTGCCGGCGCAGGGCCCTCGACCAGCAGCCCTTGGGGTCCAGGCTCACTTTGTTGTTTGTTGAGAAAGTGAGATTTGGGGGGAGCGGTAGACCACGCCCACACCTCAAGCCAAACTCCGCTCCTCCTACACGCAGGTTTATTCCAGACACCAGGGGAGCAGAAGGGAGCTGTCCCCAGACACTCAGGGTGGCGAAGGGCATGGTGGGTGCAGTCAGGGAGGGAGGGCCTGGCCCCACCCTCTGATTAAAGTCTCCGAAGGGTGGGTTTCTAGGTCCTTGAGCCCAGCTGTGGGCACCGGGCTCTCTTGGGGTCAGCAGGCCGGGTGCCGGGTGCCGACGGCTTGTAACCTGGGGCTTGGCTTCACCACAGATCTGCTTTGGAATGACACGGTTCCCACCCGCCACCTCCCCCGAGAAACTGATCAGGTGACGATCCCCTGCTGGGGGCCCCCCAGCCTGAGATAGTCCTGTTTGTGAAATAAATATGAACCTTGACAGCCTCCGTCCGGTTCCCTGCGCGCCGCCGCTCCGCGCTCAGACGCTGGTTTCCGGGGTGTGAGCCACCTCCCCTTTCTTCTCAGGCTCCGCTTTCAGGAAGTGCTCCACCTCCCTTGAGTCCACCCCGTCCCTGTTGTCCCTGTGGTCTGCAGGGGGCTTGGGGCTCTCGCCCTCCTTGGTGGCCCCCGCAGGCCTCCTCCCGATGCAGAAGAAGTTGCCGAGCAGCAGCACCAGGGAGGCGGCCAGCACCTCGGCCCCGGCCAGGATGAACACGTACTGGTAGACATGCGTGGCGTCCAGGAGGCGGCCTGCGGAGGGGACAGTGTCAGCATGGCCTGGCCCCCACCCCGGCGTCCCGTGCCTTCCCGACACCTGCTGGCTGTGCGCTGGAGGCTGGGGGGTGGGGGTCGCCTGGCGAGGCCAGGCAGGGGGAGGGCCTCCTCCTGCTCAGGACCCTCCCCCAGCGAGTCCCCTCCCCGGGATGGGCCAGTGCTGGAACCAGGGTCTGGCCAGGGCTCCCCGCGGCTCAGCTCACCTCCGGACGGGGGCCCGATGAGCACGGCTATGGCCTCCAGCAGCAGCACGAGGCCGATGGCGCTGGAGAAGGTGTGGGTGCCCACGATGGCCATGAGCACCTCGAACTGCAGGGCGCCCACCATGCCGTAGGAGATGCCGAAGAAGACGCAGAAGACCACCAGGCCCCCGTAGTCGCTGGCCGTGGAGCCCGTGAGGTCAGTGAACCCGTTGAAGAACATGGCGAAGCTGAAGAGGTAGACGGAGTAGGGGCGCACCTTGGGGAGCCCTGCGATGAAGCCGGCGGCGGGGCGGGAGAAGATGTCCACGAAGCCCAGCACGGTCAGCAGGAAGGCGGCCCGCGTGTCCGGCACGCCCAGGTCCTTGGCGTAGCTCACCACGAACACGGGCGGCACGAAGAGCCCCAGCACCATGATGGAGGCGGCCGCCGCGTAGATGACGAAGCCGCGGTCCCTGAAGACGCTCAGGTCCAGCAGCCGCCTGGCTGGCCTCTGAGGCCCGGGCCCCCCCGCCCCCGCCCGGGGCGCCTCCAGGGGCCGCATGAGCGCGGCACACACGCAGCAGTTGAGCAGCAGGCCGCCCAGGATGAGGAAGCCCCCGCGCCAGCCGTAGTGGTCCTGCAGCAGCTGCCCCAGCGGGGACAGGGCGCACAGGAACACGGGGCTGCCTGCCGCCGCCAGCCCGTTGGCGATGGGGCGCCGCTTGTTGAAGTAACGGTTGAGCATGATGAGCGAGGGCTGGAAGTTGAGCGACAAACCCAAGCCTGCAGCAGGGGGAGCAGGGGGAGCAGAGGGTGAGAGCTGACCCTGGCCCCGCCCACCCGCCCCTTGTGCCCCGGCACAGGCTCCTGCCCAAATGGTTCTTTGTGGGTCTGAGGGGCGTCGACGTGGGGAGACAGTGTGCGCACAGGGCCCGTCACCGCCGGACCCGCGGGAGACACAGACGAGAAGGGAACAACCTGGCGCCGGGGTGGGATGACGGGACTTCTCCTCCACGGACCTGACCCGTC
>NW_005873272.1:0-5203 GCF_000147115.1 Myotis lucifugus
CAAATCCCTACCAGGGTGCGGAACATAAAATCCTAGAGTCGCCCAGAAATGGCAAGGGCACATCACCCAGCAACTCTGATCTAAACTGTTCCCAGGCGTGGATGGCTGAGGCTTTGCTCCAGCAGCAGTGGTTTCTTTATTTGCCCATTTCCTTGTTTAGCGTTGCCCAGGGATTAAAAGAATGGACTCAAGTTAGATGATTTGAGTCTCACTCTAAACTGTGACAATGTGAGTTAATTCCTCAACCTGTCTCATTATTCCATATGTAAAAGTGGGGATAATAATAGTAACAACTTCATAGGTTTGTTTAAAAATTAACTAATACAATACTCGTGAAGCTATTAGTACCATACGTGGCACATATTAAGAGCTTTGTAATTATTACCTATTAATCATTATTATCCCTGCAAAAAGCAAGGTAAAGAAAAGAATGATGATGAATTTTATCCATTAAAATCTATTTAGAACTCTGGTAAAGATTCCCTCTGAGAGAAAATAAAAATACATAATCTTTTTGCCCTAGCCGGTTTGGCTCAGTGGATAGAGTGTCGGCCTGGGGACTGACAGGTCCCAGGTTCGATTCCAGTCAAGGGCATGTACCTTGGTTGCAGGCACATCCCCAGAGGGGGGTGTGCAGGAGGCAGCTGATCGATGTTTCTCTCTCACCGATGTTTCTAACTATCCCTCTCCCTTCCTCTCTGTAAAAAATCAATAAAATATATTTTCAAAAAAAAGATACATAATCTTTTTAATTTTCTGCACTGTACATTTATAATGTCATAATTCCCCTTCTCTCCTTTAGAACGCCTGTCCTTGCCTGTTCACTATTCTCACAAGTCTCTCTTCCACACAGTGTGCACGGTGCTATGTGTCAAGAATCTTCGCAACAAGCCCACATGGTGGGTAACTCAAGGTACTGATCCATTTTCAGATGAGAAAACTGAGGCCTGAGTGATTAAAAAACTCATGTAAGTGGCGGGGAGTGACTGGAATGCAGGCAGTGTGGATACAGAGTTCCCTCTCACAGACATACGCAATGATGTCTCTATACTAGCCCGTTTGAAATGAATAAAACTAAAAAAAAAAAAAAAAAAGACCGTACCCTTTTATGTAATGATGTTTACTTTGAATTTATATTAGTTCACACAAACACTCCATCCATGCTTTGTTCCGGCCCTCCGGTCCAGTTTAAGAACCCATTGTGGCCCTCCAGTCAAAAAGTTTGCCCACTCCTGTTCTATAAACTGACATCTCCCTTCCAAAACAAATACTCCCACGCTACTTGTTAGGTAATAGTATTAGAAAGCTTATGTAACGGTGTGGCAATGTCAGGGCAGGGGAAGTCTCCTGGGACTTGGGTGTGCCTTTACTGTCTGTCTTCTGGAGCCTCCGGCTAATTCGGATGGGAATCAAGCTCTGCTTCTCAGAAGGGTTGGCACTGACCTCTGGGAAGTGTGGGAGGAAGTTGTGAGGACGGTCTGGTTTTCACAATGATTGGGAGTGTACCATAGACATTCACTCTGAAGGAGACAGGGTGTTTACTACACTATATGTCACAACACCACACAGCTTTGAAATGTCCAACTAGGGCATTAGGTCTAGAAGCAAATCCCTTTTACATATAAACGAAAGTAATCTTTATGTTCTTTGATTATATTTAATGTATGCTGAATTTTCTAGGATTGCAACTACTAAGTAAGACAAAGGAAATGGTACTATTTTTCTCCAAAATTTTACCAAGAGCTGTTCATCATTTCAGATAATCACCAACACCTCACTCCTCCGTCAGTCTCCATTAGAGCTGCACATTTACAGTAATTCTTCACATGAATTCTAGTAGTGCCGAACCATGTATATAGGTAACATACACTCTTTTATGACAGCTTTCCATTTTTTCTTCTTTATATTATCATTAGGGCATTATATTGATATTTTGAAATTGTGTGCATAAGTAGTTATATTGGCTAAGAATTTTTCTTCAGGATTGTGTGTGTACATATATGTCTGTTTCAAAGACATACACATGCTCATAAAAAGAAGACATTGTGCCTTACAAGGTTGATGTCTGTGAAAAAACTGGTGGTCCATAGAATGAACTCATGTGACACACTTTGCTGTTTTCTTTACAATTCACATTTCACTCTACAGGAGAACCAGAGCTCCCCGTCCCCCAACGCCAGCTTTCTGAATTTGTCCAGTATCGGTAAACAGAGGAAACAATGAAACCTGGGAGTTCTGGATCCTTCCTATCCTAAAGCCTACCCTGGAGCAAGTCTTTGAGGAACGAACAGAAGCCACTATCCCTCTTCTTTCTAATATCACTGCCTCACCCCTCAACTCCACTGAGTCAACCTACCATTGTCAACACATCCCAAGAGGAGATAGAAAAAGACCAGGATCTTAGATGGATCACCATCAGATCATCTCCAACCTCTCAGCACCTTTACCCCTCAGGAAACAGAAGGGCTTTCCCGATCCTTCCGGGAGCTCCTGCAGCGCCCTCCCGGCTTGAATATCGCTTCCTCAGGCTGCTGATGGTGCCATCAGCAAATCAAAAACGAAACACAGGAATCCCATCCTATCTCCCTGACCTAGGTCGCCTAGCTTTTGTTTCTTACCCTCACCGCTTCTAATGAAAACAAGTCTGCATTGCCTATTCTTTTACTTTCTAATTCTTCTTTAGATATAAAACTTTCAAGCTCTTTAATATTTAATCTCTTTTCAGTGCCTTCTATGTATTTCCTATATTTCAGCCAAAAAATAGGGCAGGCATTAAAAAACAGGTTCCAGCCCTAACCGGTTTGGCTCAGTGGATAGAGCTTCGGCCTGCAGACTGAAAGGTCCCAGGTTCGATTCCGGTCAAGGACATGTACCTTGGTTGCGGACACATCCCTAGTGGGGGGTGTGCAGGAGGCAGCTGATCGATGTTTCTCTCTCATCGATGTTTCTGACTCTCTATCCCTCTCCCTTCCTCTCTGTAAAAAATCAATAAAATATATTTTTAAAAAAACAGGTTCCAATAAAACTAAACTAAACATATTGAATGGCAGCTACTTAACATGTGTCATAAAAGAACACTAGCTCTTTTTTTTTTTTTTTCAGGGAATGAAAGGGAGAAGAGAATAACATAGTGGCAGTTTTAAAATTCTGCTATGTTCCGGATCTTCTCAATTACCTGATAAGGAAGGTTACCCACAATTGATAGTTGAAGAAATCAATACAGAGAAGTTAGACCGTTTGTTCAAGGTCGTGTATAAAAGACACCTCCACACAACACTGCTAGGTTATAAACCTTATCTCTCTAATTCCATTACACCATGTTGACTCATAACATTACATTATTATAATTATCATAACTAGTGCTAATGACATACCAAAAACTGTGCTAAGTATCTCATTTAATATTCATAATAATGTTATGAGGTAAGTACCCAAGTTAGCCCCATTTTACAAATAACAAAACTAGAGAAAATAAGTTAGGTTGCCCAAAGTCACTGAGTAAATAATGCAGCTTAGAAGCAAACCCATGCAGTCACACTCCAGACCCATGTTACTAACCACTAGGCTACACACTCTGCCAGGACTAACACTCACTAGGCAAAAACTGAGTAAATAGCTAGTTTTCATCAGTAAAGGTTACTGATGAAATTACAATAGTTCTATTCCCAACAGAATGGTTTATTTATTTTAATAGTAGCTATCTTCATAAAGATGCATTAGCAAATCAAAGTGAGATTTTTTTAATCACCAAATTATTAAAACTCATAAAAACCATAACCATTAACCTTAAGAACTAAATATCCTCTTTTGATATGCTAATGTAAATACTGAACACTAAGCTATTAAAGAATAATTTTCTATAACTGCTATTTACAGGTGGAAAGGGAGAGGGGATATTTAATGGTGCAACAACAACAAAAAATGTCTCCTTATATCTGCCCAGTTGGAAATCCATTTTTCTCCTTGGACTCCAGGCACCCCTATCTGTAGAATACGCATAGAGAAGTGGCCTCCAAATGCAAGAGAGAGAGAGAGAGAGAGAGAGAGAGAGAGAGAGAGAGAGAGAGAATACCAAGTTCAGTTATCACACTCTGATTTATAAATGAAACCAGCAGTGAGATATGTAAAGGATTATTCACATATCAGAGAAAAAAGCAAAAGTCCTAAATAAATTGATTTTTAATGGATTTAAAGCTTGTTTTTGGAAAATAACTAAGAACTTTTTCTGGTAAATTAAACCCTTATGCAAGGATCAGATATGCCAATTCAGTCAAGTGGGACACAAAGAAGAATCCAGACAAGAAGAGAACCATTCTCTTCTCCACACAGGTTAACGTTTAGCACAAATTTGCAAGAAGACCCAAAATGTGTGGTATCATGTAACTAGTTCCCACTGCCACCAGTCTGAAGGTTTTTAATGTAATTATTTCATCAGCATAATACCTATGTAGAAAAATACATGCATATATATTCTCACATATATTCACATATATACAAATATGTAAATGAAAATACATATCTGGATCAGGTAAACCATACCTGAATATTGGAGCCAGGATTCTGATGTCCACAATGGGCAAATCCCCTTACAAAATGCTGTCTTAATTTAAGGCTGACTACTTAGGTTTAGGTATATTTCATATTACACTAATGAGGACAATAGCCAAAACAGGATAATAAAACTAATAAATCCTTGGAACTGTTAACACAGATGTGTTCTTAGTAATGTTTGGCCAAGAAAATTCCCTGGCAGTTTTTAAGTGATCTCTCCTTCTCTAAACTCAGTATCGTCTCTAGGCTTAGGATTCCAATTCCACAGATGGGAGGAGAAAGGATGGTGCTGTGGTCCACCCTTCTCTTCTAATAGAACAGCAATATTAATAGAGAAGATGTATTTAGATCTCAGAGTGTTCCAGGCGATTGTAATGCTTTCCATACTCGATTATTTGTAGTCCTCACAACAACCCCACTATTAATCCCATTTGCTAATAAGGAAATTGACCTAGGGTTTACATAGAGTCTCTGGTCATATCTGGTGGAACCCTGGCTTCCAGCAGTAAAAAAAAAAGGCTTCGCTCACTTTTATTTTCACATATTTGGGTTTAGTTTAAGATTTCATTTGTGGGATGTGGGGGGTTCCACTATTTAAAATAAATATATTGAACACCAATAGTCTACCTCCTTCCTTTAATTATTATCACTT
>NW_005873272.1:9510-12607 GCF_000147115.1 Myotis lucifugus
CCCCATGATCCCCAAGGGTTGATTCGCTTGATCTGGCTGCTAAGCGGGGTTTCCCCCCTTCTCCCCTCACCGATCAATGTGCGTCCCTCCCGAAACTGCGCGCTCAATAGAAGGAGACGCCCTTCCCCCCCCCCCCCCCCCCGAGGAGAGGACCGGTCTTCGGTCAAGGGTATACAAGTAGCTGCACTCCCCTGCTAGAACCTCCAAACAAGCTCTCAAGTATGTGGGCAAATGAAAATAACTTTTTCACATTTTAAAGTTTTACTCAAAAGATAATTTACTATTTTTTAAGAATGACAATATACTGTGGTGCTTATAACATGTACAAGTAAAATTATGGAATAGCAAGAAATGGGAGGAGGAAAATGGAAGTATACTATGACAAGGTCCTTACATTATATGTTAAGTTTATAATATTATTTAAAAGTAGATTACAGTATGTTAGAGATAAAGACTTTAAATCCTCTAGCAGTAACAACCAAAAATAAAACGTAACTAACAGGCCAACAGAAGAGATAAAATGGAACATTTAAAAATGCTCAAATCAAAGGAAAGTAGAAAAAGGAAGGAACGGAACAAGAGAAAACAGAAAATAAGTATATGTAATAAAACTTGGCAAGAAAATGCCTACCAAGCAATATATTTAGTCTGTGTCAGTGTGTCTGTTGGGAATAAAACTGAAAACTAACATCTTTACTAATGGATATGAATGCCTGCCTGCAGGTTTCACAGATGACTCACTGTAATATAGCCATTTTGCATCGCTCCTCTTTCAATCTGTCACAAAATACCTGTGCACAGTAAGAATATTTCAACAAGAGATATTTTTTAACTAGCCAACTGAGATCTTCTCATTCAAATAAGCTTTTTGAAATACTAGGCATCATGAAATAAAAATAGCAGTTGAGGATTTATACAAAGAAAATCAAGTGAACTACCAAGCTGAAACAGTTACTTGTAAAATCCTGAAACTGTGGTTCATAGAACCACTATATACCTTATACACTAGAGCAGCGGTTCTCAACCTGTGGGTCGCGACCCCTTTGGGGGTCGAACGACCCTTTCACAGGGGTCGCCTAAGAGCATCAGAAAACAAATATATAATTACATATTGTTTTTGTGATTAATCACTATGCTTTAATTCTGTTCAATTTGTAACAATGAAAATACATCCTGCATATCAGATATTTACATTACGATTCATAACAGTAGCAAAATTACAGTTATGAAGTAACAACGAAAATAATTTTATGGTTGGGGGTCACCACAACATGAGGAACTGTATTAAAGGGTCGTGGCATTAGGAAGGTTGAGAACCACTGCTATAGAGTTTCTTGATCAACATTAAAAAAGTTTTCACATTAACATATCTGTTTGCAAAAAAAATACAATTATGTTTCCTTATTTCATATTGTGATAATAGGGATCAAGTACCAAATATATTAGAATTCATAGGCAGAGGCTAAAGGAGTAAAAAAAAATTTTATTTGCTTTTTTAAAAATAAATAATTTCCACCCAGCTGGTGCAGCTCAGTGGTTGAGCATCAACCCATGAACCAGGAGGTAACGGTTCGATTCTCGGTCAGGGCATGTGCCCAGGGTTGCTGGCTCAATCCCCAATAGGGGGCCAGCAGAAGGCAGCCAATCAATGATTCTCTCTCATCATTGATGTTTCTATCTCTCTCTCTCTCACTCTCCCTTCCTCTCTGAAATCAATAAAGAAATATCTTTTTAAATTTTTTTAAATAAATAATTGCCTTGTTACTATTACAATTTATCCTATTTGATTAAGTTTAATCGCCAAAATCCCCAGGCTCAATGTAAAAGTAGTCACCACACAAATAGCTAAGCTCCCTTTCCAAGAGCCAGCCCAGACTTCTGAGCAGGCATAGACAGAGCATATATGGAGAGGCCCTGTGGTGGAGCAGCACATCAGTCTTTTCAACACAAAAGAAGCAAAACTGCTCCCTGACTCTTTAATCGTCTCACTCAGAGAAGACTATAGCTCTCCAAGTACAGAGATATGGCAGCGACTAGACAACAAAGACCACAAGTTCACCCAGTCCCCAGTTTAATTTGAAACTGGAATATTGTCTACATGTCAACATCACAGACCTGGAAAAGCACTGTCGCATAAGCTGCTGATCTGCTCAGCCCTCACCATTCCCTATGTGCTCATGGCTCTCTACTGAAGGCCACAATATCAGGGAGAAACCAGCCACTAAAGCGGGACGGAGTTGTGGGATAAATACTCCAACTCCTCTGCCCTCAGGTCATATAACTCTGAGGTTAACTTCACAACAGTCCCCAACAGGATGGAGCTCCGGCTGCCAAAAGCGGTAGCCCATTCATTAACACACCTGAACAGGTGTCCTTCCACCCCATTTCCTTCCCCACTCCCACTCCCTCTGAGGGGCTCCCTGGGGTCATCTCCCACATGAACTACTGGCACTCAAATCCTTGATGACAACTTCGTAGTGTTGTCATCCAGTCCTTGAACAAAGCAAAGGTTTTAAAAAGAGAATACATATGGATACGGGCAGGTTCAGGGCAGACTGGTAGAAAGCCAAGTATTTTAGTTTCACTAAAGCAAAGGTATAAATTTATGTGGCACAATGGAAAATGCAGCTAGAAATATAGTTTTGGGCCAGAGCATTTGGTAGGCAAGAAGAGGCACCCACTGCCAGAAAAGGGGGAGAAGGGGAGAATCCCTAGAAAGCTGTTTGGAGACACTGGGTGTAAAGGGCTTCTGGGCCCTCTTAGTGATTTCTCTCACTTACTGGAACCAACCAGAAGCCAGCGAGGTCTGAGTCAGCAATCCAGAGGGGAAATCTGGGCTGGTTATCTGGGAGTCATCAGAACCAGATGATAGTGAAGCCACGAAAATAAAAGACATTTCAGCGAGAGGGTTTGACAGGTAAAAAAAAAAAAGGAACCTAGAGAAATAACCCAAGGACCAACACATTAGTGGAATGAACAGAAAGGAGCTCACAAAGAATAAGCAGCAGCAACCACGTAAGTGGAAAGAAAATCAGGAAATAGAAAAACAATGTTTAAGGAAAACAGAGAAGCTGGTACTGACACATTTCACAGCAAG
>NW_005873272.1:13739-15316 GCF_000147115.1 Myotis lucifugus
CAATTTTCAAAATGTGTGAGACCTCACAATATGATAAAATGACTACTCTAGAATTTTTCTTAGAATATTTCAAAGAGACAAAAGGCACACAAAATCATAATGTATGACTAACAAAGCTCAAAATTAGCTCAAATATGTTACAAATTAAACTATAAGTAAGAAAGTTTCACATAATGGAACCCATGATATTACCAATCAGCAAGTAACTCACAAGCTACAACCATAATAAAAATACATTTCCCTCCTCATAAATGCATGAATAATAAAGCAATTTATGTCTATGAATGAGTACTCCATCTTAAATAGTAAACTCATTATGGTTTTATGTAGGCAAATGTGTCACCACTAGCATTTAGTATTAGAAGTGACTTTCAAAACATACACACAACCCCATCTTCCACTGTCTTACTGGCCTTCCTGTATGTCACTTTATTCAAACTGGATGCCATTCTTCCACTACCTTCCATAATCCTATGAGTAACACTTAGAAGACCAATTTAGGTTTCCCACACACCTCTCTCAAGACAACTCAGCCCACACAATAAAATGGTATTGTGCCTTAGCTATATTTCACAACCTCACTTAATTAAGACCAAATGAAATAAGGCATATAAAAGTGGATTTTGCAGCCTGCCATCAGGAGACATTTAATAAAGGCTTGGAATCTGAAATCAGCACAACAAAACATTCAGAACCAGAAGTTTCACATTTAAAATCAAACTAGACCAATATTAAGGCAATAGCATAAGGGCAAGCGGAACACATTAAGAATGGAGAGTGGGAAGAAGTAAAAGAATGTGACCTCACTGCATACTTGCAGGTGAAACTAGAGTAACGTAAAGATCACCAGGTCTACCATCCTTGAGCTGTATTCCTTGCTCCTTCCGCTGAAGGAAAAGAGAAGGGCACTCACTTGCTTGGTGTCGGCTGCCTAATTGATAGTAGACTATATTGTATTGTTATATTGTAAATCAGAAGACGCCTTAATCAATAAGCCAAATTTGTTTGGAGTCCTTTTTATTTTGCTAGTGCTAGCAGGCCCAAAGGAAATCTTGTTTCTCAAATTCTGGGGCACAATATGGTGGAAGTCTTCCTTATTTATACGTTTTTCAGCTGTCTTCCAAATTTGGAACAAGACTTCCGGAACTTCTGAGAAAAAGTCCTGTGTGCTGGGACAGGGCTGTGAGACCATCTCTCAAGGCCTGGCTTGGTGCCAGCACTGATAACTCTGTCTGGGGCACAGTTTATGGCCTCTCTGGAATGGGAGTAGTCTTATTTTTCCCTATTATTTAAGCAAGCGTTTACAGAAGCCGAAACAGCAGAGTTAAAATTTTAAACAGCCGTTTTTACCCACGATGGAGTTTACTATGCTTCAGTATTCCTACTCTGAAGGTGGCCTTCTAATTTACAACATTCCTGCTTTATGCCTTCATGGTCTTCATCACAAAACATTCCATAGTCATTTTTTTATATAACTTTTCATTGTTTGCATTATCATAATTACCCCCGATATATATTTACTAATGTGATAAGAATCAAACCAAATCCTATATAATAAAAGCATAGTATGCAAATTG
>NW_005873272.1:17311-18811 GCF_000147115.1 Myotis lucifugus
CCCTCCTGGCCTGACGCCCATAGCCCCATTCCTAGGTCGCTGAGGCGACCCAGGAAGCCAAGCCTTCCCACCGCTCTCAGCCGGCTCCGTGGCTCTGGCCGGTGCCTCCATCTTTGTCACATCAATTTGCATATTCCCTCCTTATTGGCTATGGGCTCCACCATCTTTATCACGAAGTGATTTGCATATTACTCTTTTATTAGATAGGATAATTTTAAACTTACAGCAAAGTTGCAGTAATGGTACAGAGAATTAACACATACTCTTCACCCAGCTCCCCTAATATTAGCATCTTACTTAACCACACCATAATTATCAGAGCTAAGAAACACTGATGCAATATTATCAACAAAACCATAGACTTTACTAAGATGTCACCCAAGTGAATGTTTCCACTAACACCTTTGTTCTGTCCATGACTCTACAATGTATTTAGGTTTCCTGTCCCCTTAATCTCTTCCTATCTGTGACAATCCCTAAACCCTTCCTTGTCTTTGCGACTTGATATTTTTGAAGAGGAATGATAAAGTATTTTGGGTCCACCTGATGGTTTATCACACTGAGACTGACGTTATGCATTTTGGCAAGAACATCAGGAGAAGATGTTCTCTTCCCTTAGTGAAGGTGGTATCTGCCGATTTATTCACTAAAAAGTTACTCTTTTCCCTAGTAACTAATACCTTGGCAGAGCTACTCCGTGATTCTGCATATATCCTGTTTCTTCTCCGGCTTCCATCCACTAATTTTGGCATCCATCCCTGGACCTTGCCTGCAGTAATTATTCCTGTGGTGTTCTAACTGTGATTTTCCACTGCCCTCATGCCTCTGACATTTATAATTCAAAGTCTTCTGTATGCTACCTCTCCATTTGTTTATTCATTCCTTTCATTATGTACTTATATCAGTAAGGGCTTGTAGATATTTATTTTATTCTGCGAGTTACAATCCAGAACTATCATGGTACAGTGGGGCCTTGACTTAGGAGTGTCCCGACTAACGAGTTTTTTGAGATACCAGCTGTCTCTCAGCCGATTTTTTGCATTGAGTTGATAGAGTAATTTGAGTTAACGAGCTCCTTAACGAGCTCAGTCTCAGAACGAATTAAACTCGTAAGTCAAGGCCCCATTGTATTTTATTGCCCTTTCAGGTTGCTCCTGTGCCTCTCAACATGCCTCAGTTCTTTTTAACAACTTCCTTCGTCCTGGCACCACAAGATGTTCCAGGTTCCTCTTCTATTTTCTCTAACCCAGTCCTAGAATCACCCACTTCGCCAAGGAACCCACTTTCTTGTATTGGAGAATGACACTTAGAAAACAAGATCTAGGAACCAGTGTGCTCATTGCCATTGGGATATCCTTCCTTCCAGACCCTCTCAGCAGCCAGAAGTAGGAAACATGTGCATATATACTAACCCATGCATACATATATATCTGTATTTTTGTATCTATCTATCTATGTACATATATTGCTAAAATATTCAGAATAAACTCATACCAGTAT
>NW_005873272.1:18911-20770 GCF_000147115.1 Myotis lucifugus
TCATAATAATCTGGCCACTCAGTGTAGTTCTGTGGGTTTTAATAAATGGAGACTCATGTATCCACCACCACAGTCATGATACAGAGTATCTACATGTCCCCCAAACCCCCTCACGTTTGTCCCTTGGAACCAACTTCTTCCCCATCCCCAATCTTGGTAACCCCTAATCTGTCCTCACCCCTACAGTTTTGCCTTTTCCTGTTAACAGTATTCCAACTGTGCTTATGGTAGATCTGCTGAGGCTGCTCCATGGCTGTTAGGTGCTGTATTCTGTGTTTTTCCCCCTACTCTTTTTTCTCTTTTAACATTTTTTTATCTTTTTTGGTAATTTCTATTAACCAATTCTCAAGTTCAGTGATTCTTTCCTTGTGTCAGAACTACTGATAAGCCCACCAAAGGCATTCTTTGTTTCTGCCATTTTTTCTCACTTTTAGCATTCTATTTAACTATTTTTTGTAGTCCTATCCTTCTGTTAAAGCTACCCATCCAATTCATCATGCTGTCCACCTTTTTCATTAGAGCTTTTAATGCAGTAATCATCGTTATTTTAAACTCTCTACCAGATAGTTCCACTACCTGTGTCCTGTCTGAATCTGCTGTTGAACGCTGAACATCTTGTGGAGAAGCCGGAACTGAAATAACAGCTTTATGCCTAGAAACAGGCACACCTCTTCTTTGGCTCGGCCTTCAGGGTGGGTTTAAATTAATCGAGTCAGAAGCCAAGCTGAGCTTGACGTTCATGACGAGCATGTTACCCTCCAATCTCCTCTGCAGGTAACTTGTGACGGGAGTGGAGCCTGTTTGCCGAGGTTTCTTCTCAGTCGGCCAGGTGCTCAGCTTTAGGTCTTCCCTGTGACGCACCTGAGAGGCTCCCCTGGCATGGCCCCCTCTCCCAGCGGTACTCCACTGTTACTTGCTACCTGATGTTTACCACTCTGGGGACAGGAGGCAAGAACTGGGTTTTCTGTTGTTCTGATTAAGCATCAACCTTAGACAGTCCCTGGGTCTCAGGGATGTGGCCTTCTCGATGCTCCTGCCCCTTACCCAGCTGTGGTTCTGGACCCACACGAACACCCAGAGTGGGTCTGATTCTAGTCCCCACCCCCAGTGCGAAGGGTCTTTCCCAGTTCCCTGAAGGCACAGAGCTTTTCCCGCCCTTCGCCCTGCTTCCAGTCAGTAGAGGACAGAGGGATGACAGGGAAAAGGGTCCTGGCAGAATTTCTTGCTCCATCAGTAGCAGCCGCTCTTCTCCTCAAGCCCTCAACCAAAGGATGCTTTCTCAGGAATCTCACCTGTCTTTTGGGGAACGCTTAGTAGAACCTGCAGAGAAAAGCCTGCAAGTAGCTATTCAACGCCCCTTACATGTGCAGCCTCCCTGGGCATCCTATTCCCTTGCTAGCCACAGTCAGCATCCACCCATCTCTCCAGCTATGCCAGTGAAATTCTCACCTGTGCCCAGGAAGCCTGCCCCAGGAAGCAAGTGCTCATGGCTCTCTCTGCTGGCACCTGCTTCTCCTTAGGCCTCCCGCTACAGGGTGCCCTGTGACCTAAGCTCTGATGGGTTCAAAAAACAGTCATAAACTTGCAGCTTTCCAGCTTTTATTTGTTTGCTTTGTCTTGTGCTGGGGTCCAATCCCAGCAGGTCCAGGGGTCCCCAAAGGTGTGGACGGAGTCGGCGAAGAAGGAATGACACGAAGACAGCCTTCAGTTGGTCAGCAGCCTAGTCAGGACCTATAGCCAGGATCTCCAGCCAAAGTTCTGGTCGGAGTTCTGGTCAGGAACTGATGAGGATCTGACGTTTATTGTCTTATTACATCCGTATTTATACCAGCCGATCTCAATCCTGTCAATTTCTATTA
>NW_005873272.1:23709-24916 GCF_000147115.1 Myotis lucifugus
ACTAACAATTACTATTTCTAATGCTTTCACCTTTTTCACCCAGCCCCCGAACCTACCTCATTTCTGGCATCTTAGGCTATTCTCTGTATCTATGAATCTGTTTCTATTTTGTTTATTTTGTCTTTAAATTCCACATGCAAGTGAAATCATATGGTGTTTGTCTTTCTCTGCCTGGCTTATCTCACTTCACATGATACCCTCTAGGCCCACCGATGCTGCCATAAATGGGTAAGATTTCATTCTTTTTTATGGCTGAAAAATATTTCATTGTATATATGTACCACAGCCTTTTTATCCACTCGTATATTACTAGGCGCGTGCATTCCTTCCATGCCTTGGTTATTGTAAATAATGCTACAGTGAACAAAGGGGTGCATATACGCTTCAAATTAGTGTTTTGGGTTTCTTCAGATATACCCAGAAGTGGAATTGCTGGGTCATAAGGCACTTCCATTTTTGTTTTAACTGATTTTTTTTTAGAGGGAGAGAGAGAAATATCAATGTGAGAGCAAAACATTAATTGGCTACCTCCTACACACCCCCTATTGGGGATCAAGCCAGCAACCCGGGCATGCGCCCTGACTAGGATCGAAACAGTGATCTCTTGGTTCATGGGTCAATGCTCAACACTGAGCCACACTAGCCAGGTGTCCATTTTTAAATTTTTTTTAAATAGTATTATTTATTTTTTTAAAAAAAATATTTTCTTGTTTAAAGTATTACAAATAGTAGTACATATGTCTCCTTTTTTCCCCCATTGACCTTCACCCAGCCTCCCCTACCTCCCAGCACATGCCCTCACCCCACCCTCCCAGTGTCTTGTGTCCATTAGTTATGCTTATATGCATGCATACAAGCCCTTTGATTGATCTCTTACCCCCCTCCCAACACTCCCCAGCCTTCCCACTGTAATTTGACAGTCTGTTCGATGTTTCTCTGCCTCTGTATCTATCTTTTTGTTCATTAGGTTATAATGTTCTTTATTATCCATAAATAAGTGAGATCATGTGGGATTTTCCTTTCACTGCCTGGCTTATTTCACTTAGCATAATGCTCGCCAGTTCCATCCATGTTGCTGCAAATGGTAAGAATTACTTCTTTTTTATAGCAGCGTAGTATTCCATTGTGTAGATGTACCATAGTTTTCTAATCCCCTCATCTGTTGATGTGCATTTAGCTGTTTCCAAATCTCGGCTATTGTAAATTG
>NW_005873272.1:25016-27064 GCF_000147115.1 Myotis lucifugus
TCGCCAGCACTTGTCATTTGTTGTTTTGTTGATGATAGCCATTCTGACAGGTGTGAGGTAGTACCTCATTGGTGTTTTGATTTGCATCTCTCGGATGATTAGTTACTTTGAGCATGTTTAATTTTTTAAGGAACCCCTACACTGCTTTCCACAGTGGTTGCACCAATCTTCACTCCCATAAACAGTGCACTAGGGTTCTCTTTTCTCTACATCCTCCCTAACATTTATTGAGTTTTTTGAAGGGTATATTGTTGCTGTTGTGTTTGTTGTTGTTTTTTGGATGGGCTCATTTTCTTATTCTAAACTTTTATCTTCAGACATTAAAAAAAACACCTTTTCTGGCCTCTACAAATGACACATGGCGGTTTTGACATACTTCATGTAGGGCACACACAAAAACATCATAATGTCTTAGACCCTCCACATGAGCACTGCCCAGCGAACTTTCTGCAACACGGGAAATGTTCTATAGCTGCACTGCCCAATACAGGAGCACTAGCCATATGTGGCTACTGAACATGTAAAATGTCGATGTGTGCTTAAAGTGCTAATTTTTTTTTATTTCAATTAACTTAAATGAAATACCCACTTGAGGTTAGTAACTGTTATACTGGCCTCTGTGGCTCTAGGTAACTCCTAACATTTGTCTACTTTGCAGACCTCAAGCTGTGCTTCCGTTTTGTTAGTAAGAGGTACCTGGCTCACTGTGACTACGACAGCCACAAAAAGCAAGCATCTCTGGATAGCTCTCGCTCACATTTGAAACCCATCTTCTGCTTCATTAGTATCAAAAGACTAAAATAAATAAGTCTATAAATCTAAGACTAAAATAATTAAAACCCCCTAGAGAAGCCGCTAAAACAACAGCTTCCACTAATTACAAGCAGACAGGCTGTGGTATGTACATAGACAACAAAAGACCTCGTTCACAGGGGATTAATTGATAGCGAAGGCCTGACTATGTTAAGTATGGCTGTAAATCACTGCATCTAATAAGATCGTTCTGCAGTAAAATTTTCAGAATGGTCGTTTTCCCATGGAATAAGAGTTAGGAAACATTTGTCTAAATCAGTATTTGCCAAAGTATGTTTTAAGGAATAATAGCACAGTATAAGAAGTTAAGCAAGCTGGCAAGAGTGCTCATGGTAAAGCTGGGGGGAAATGCTGGGCTGACCAAAAACAAAATGTTTGGGAAGAGTTTTCCATATTTTTTAATAAGCTAATGTTCATTGTGAATCTCCAAGAGGGAGATTATGGGAAGTTTATGAAACCTACCTGACCAATAATTATGGAAAATAAAGGTCTCATCAGTATTTCTGAAATCTGCCTGGTTATGAGGATCAAATCACCACATGCATTCAAGTGCTTGTCGAATGCATGGACTCCAGGCCTGGTGACTCTGATTCAATAGGTCTGGGGCAAGGAGTCCTTCCACAGGGAAGCCTAGGGGATCAGAGCAAGGTTAGGAAACACTGGACTAGTGCGTTCAGAGGACCCAAAAAATCTGAAACAAGACATACACATAAAAATGTACACGGACCATCACACATGCATGCAACCATTTTCTGTTTGTTTGTTTGTTTAAATAAAACAACAGAAAATAACAAGCATTAACAAGGATGTGGAGAAACTGGAACCCTTACGGACGTTGGTGGGAGAGTAAATTGGTACAGACACTTTGGAAAACAGTAAGGCAGTTCTTCAAAAACTTAAAAACAGAACTACCACATGATCCAGAAATTACATTTCTGAACATATTAACGAAGTAATTTAAAGCAGCGTCTTGAACAGATATTTGTACACCCATGTTCATAGCTGTACTATACACAATACCCAAATGGTGAAGGCAATCCAAGTGTCCATCTACAAATGAGTGGATAAACAAAATGTTTGTATATATAATGTAATATTATTCATTATAAAGGAAGGAAATTATGACACATGCTACAACAGGGATGAACCTTGAGACATCACATTAATGAGAAAAAGACAATCACACAAAAAAATTCTGTATGATTCCGTTTACAAGAGGCACCTAGAGTAGTCAA
>NW_005873272.1:27373-37518 GCF_000147115.1 Myotis lucifugus
ATAGCAAGTCACAGGGCTGGCATATCCTAGGTCTAAGAACATGTCACTTCTCCAGTTCTGCTAATTTGGAATTTATAATTACCCCAGGAAAAACTTCAGTTCACCCAAATGATCTAATTATGAAGAAAGTGTTTACTGATATACAGAATATATGTAACCTGCTTAAGAAATCAAACTTCTTTAGTACTTCCAGCATATTTATCATGTTTATAGTCTCAGAGTCCACAACTACCATTTCTTGAATTATATTATGTAAATAAAAAGAAAATGTTAGCCCTACCAGCTTCTGGGGGGTCGCAGGTTCGATTCCTGATCAAGGGCACGTGCCTGGGCAATGTTTCTCTCTCTCTCCCTTCTCCCTCCCTTCCACTCTCTCTAGAAATCAATGAGGAACATATTCTCAGGTGAGGATTACCAAAAAAAGGTTAACTTTTACCTTAAATTTAATATCTCCATACACGTTCTTTTTAAGTTATTCTAGCACCAATGTATATTTTCCCACTGTTACTACTGAGTCCAGTTTGTATTCTATCGAAGATACACTAACAAATGCTGGAAATGAAGCAGTTATGTTACATATTTTAAAATGTTTAATATCTTTACATGAAAACAGTGATTACTACTTTCTGCTTTTTATGTTAAACTTTGATAGAAATTTTACCACCATAAGATCAGTCAGGGTTTTATCTTCTTTTAACCCAAATGTAATACCTAAGAAATAAAAATTTGATTGACAGATCATTTAATATTACCTCAGACAGGTAAAAACCTAATTTAAATTTTTTTTCAAAAAGTCAAAATAATTTTTGAAAGGTTTATGATGATCAGCCATCCTATAATTCTGCATTTTTCCACCAGTATTATCAGTGCGCCAAACACAATGTCACCCACACATACCCTGCAAAGCAAACAGATCCTATCCCACAGCAACTGGGGGCTGGGAGGGGGTCCTCAATTCACCCTCTGGGTGAAAAATGTTAAACATTATTTCTCCAGACAGTTAATGACAGTTTTCAACAGCATTCAGTAAGAAAAAATAAATAAAAAAGCTGTCACTCAGAGAACAGTCATGTTTGTGAGGATTTTTTAAATTGTAAAATAACAGGAAAGCGGGGAGACAAGAAAATGATACCATCACACAAACCTTTGTTAAATCGATACCCACACAAAATATATATGCAGTTTGATTTTTCAAGACCTGGGATACCATTTTGTAATTAATTGACTTTTATCACTCAATAGGATTATTGCCCCTATATCACTAAATTGCATTAAAAATAAACACATTAAAAGATACCTACCACATATCTACCACAAACACTAGACTTAGCACTTTCCATAAATTCTTTCATCCTCACACTCATTATACTAATGAAGAGACTGGTGTTAATATCTATAATAATAAAAGGGCAATATGCTAATTAGACTGGACATCCTTCCTGATGAACCTGGGGCCAGAGGGAAGCCAGCACAGATCCCAGGTGCCTGCAGGCAGCCCAAGGGAAGCCAGTGCGGGTCCCGGGTGCTGGAGGGAAGGAAGGCCTACTCTTGCACAAATTTTCATGCATCGGGTCTCTAGTTTAATGATACTTAGGGTCACTGCCAAATAATCACGGTAGTACTTTTTTAAAAAATTACAAAGTCAAATTTATAGAAGCCTTTTTCAGGCAGAACCTAATGATGTAGGAACTCTCTCCTCAAATCAACAAGTACATGTCTTTGAAAAAAAGAGTTTGGGGGGAGCAAAACTAAATTAAAAGAAGTATACAAACATATACAAGTCGAAAATCTTGACTTTGATGTGACTAAAGGGAAAGTCTCGTTTTTCTCTGCTATAGAGGAGCAGAGGGGTAATTCAAACAAGCGGCAGCTTTCAGAGAAACCGTTCACAAACCCCCTTTTGTAGTTACAGGGCTGGAGCTTCCATCGGCGACCATCCTCCTCAATGTGCCGGCACCCCCCTTCCTTTGTGTTTTCCTGAGAGACGGAGAAGTCCCTCTGTGAGTGGAACAATACCCCGGTGCCCAGGGTGTGAGGCTATTTATGCCTGTTGCCTGGCTGAAGGCCTTTGGGAATTATGCACACCTGTTCATGGGGGGAGACCTGGTCCTCCAATCTGGTCAGATTATGCAGAAGCAAATTACAGGTAGCCCTTCCAGCGGTTCTCAACCTGTGGGTCGAGACCATCGGAAAACACATATAGCATATCAGATATTTACATCACGATTCATAACAGTAACAAAATTACAGTTATGAAGTAGCAATGAAAATAATTTTATGGTTGGGGGTCACCACAACATGAGAAACTGTATTAAAGGGTCGCGGCATTAGGAAGGTTGAGAACCACTGCTTGTGTCTCCCCCCCTTGACCTGCCATTCATAAGCACATACATAGTCTAGATCAGTGGTCGGCAAACTCATTAGTCAACAGAGCCAAATATCAACAGTACAACGATTGAAATTTCTTTTGAGAGCCAACTTTTTTAAACTTAAACTATATAGGTAGGTACATTGTTATTAACTTTATTAGGGTCCTCCTAAGCTGGCCTTTGCTAAAAACGTCCTCAATCTGAGGGGTCGATCTCAGCGAACGTACCCCCACTTCTTCTAATGCCACTTCTTCAAAAAAGACTCGCCCAGGCCGAAAACTGACTTCTGCGCATGGGCCACGAAGTTTCAATCGCACTGTACGTGTGCACCCGCACGTGGTATTTTGTGGAAGAGCCACACTCAAGGGGCCAAAGAGCCGCATGTGGCTCGCGAGCCGCGGTTTGCCGACCACTGGTCTAGATAAATGAGAAGGAACATTTCCCCCAAGACGCTGCAAGAGTTCACTAGAGAGACTTGTAGAGAGTAATCATTAGAGGTAAACTTCGTTCTAAGTGGTTCTTTCTTAAATCTCATTCATGGACTTTTACTTTACTAAAGTACCAAAATATGTTTCAAGGTCACTTCACCTGCAGGGCAAAGTCATGGTCTGTCCATAGGCTTAACCCTTATGCTATAATGCCACCTAGGGTGGGTCAAATAGACTACAGACGCTAACTGTATTTTCACTTAAGAATGAACTAAAGCTGAGTTTCCAAGCCACTCTCACTTGACTTTAAGCCATGAAATAAAATGTGAGAAGTAATTCATAGCTTGGGTGAGGATTCCTGAGTTAGTACACACAAAGCACTTACCACAGTACATAATAAACACTCTATAAATGTTAGCTGATACTATCATTAGGGTTTTTTTCATTTCTTTCTCTTTAGTGTCTTTGATGTTCGGATGCCCATCAGTCAGTTAACCAGCATGAAATGCCTACCATGTGACAGGCTCTATGGAAAGCACTGAAGAGTCCCAGGCTCCCAAAACTTAGCTGAGGAATCCAACGTACACACCACCATGCACTCTATTAGATGGTAAGTGCCATAATACATGAGTGCAGTGGGAACTCAGTGGAGGTGGTATTTGTGTCATACAGTGAAGTACCCTTTCCTCAGGCAAGGAGGGTAATGCACTAATCCATTAGAGCTAGAGCACAGGCGACAAAAATAATGGACCCTTAAGGAAAATTTTTCAGTGAGACTATTTAAAGGGGTTTAGTGAAAAGAAGTAAAAAGAGTAAAAGTGGTCACAGAAAATGAGAAATGAAAGAAGTAAGAGAGTAATGTACTGATATGGAATTGAATGAAGATCAGTTGGAGGTTAAGTTAAAAAAATGTTTTTGAACTGGGGATTGAACAAGGCCAGAGGTTCACAGCTTCCCCATGAAGACATGCAAAAGCTCACTGGTGAAGCAGAGCCATTAAGGCAAACTCAAAGCTTTTGTGAGATGAAGCAGGTATGGACAGAAGATCATGGGAGATAAACCCAGGCAGGAAGCTAACGCCTTGGGAAGGAAAGCTCATTCCCCGACTCCCTGCACCTGACCATTACACCCACCCAACCAACCTCAGATGCCTTCTCTACCTCCCAGGATTCTTGCCATACAAATGCTCCACGGACCTGGCTTCAGAACTGAAGCTCTACTGTACTAAATGTTCTTATTTAAATGAAAAATGTGTGGCAGCTCTGTCTATTTTGGGTTTTGTGTATTCCCTTACAGTTTTTTTTTGGTTTTTTACTCTCTCACTTCTTGCATTGAAATTGTGGTTCACATACACATATTTTGGCATAACTTCCTCTAATCTGCTCGCTCCCTCTTATTTACCAATCAATTTCACTGGTTTCACTGAGGAATAAGATTATAATAAATGCTAACTCTTTAATACCTTTGAGCATCACTAATACCTTTGAGTATTTGTCCTCCAATTGGACATTTCTCCATCTACTAAAGTATCTATCTATAATAATAAAAGTGTAATATGCAAATAGACCAAATGACCAAACAGCAGAATGACTGTCCAGATGACCTCCGGACAACCACACTAGGACACACACTGGCGCCAGGCCAGCCAAGGCGGGTGCAATGCGATTGGTCGGGTTGTCCCACCATCGCCCCGCAGAGGGAGGGCTCCACAATCGATCGCCCCAAAGAGGGAGGCCCAGATCACCAGCCAGCAGGGTGATCAATGGGGGGGAGGCTCCACGATCACCCAAAGAGGGAGGCCCACGCCACCCCTCTGCGCGGCGATTGATTGCGGAGCCCCGCGATCAATTGCCCCAAAGAGGGAGGTCTAGGCTACCAGGCTGGCATTGCTGCGGGGGTGGTGGGCGGGGCCTCCCTCTGCGGGGCAATCGATCTGGGGGCCCTGCGATCAATCGTCCCACAGAGGGACTCCCAGGCCACTGGCCAGTGACACTGTGGTGGCTGTGCAGGGCCGGCCAGAGATCACTCCACAGAGGGGGGGCCCAGGGCCAGCCAAGCAATCACCCCCCACAGGATGGCAAGCAGTGGCAGCGGAAGGGGTGGGCAAGCGGGCCAGCAGCCGGGGGAAGAAAAGTCCCAATAGGCCAATTGCTGGCCAGGCCTAGGCACCCTACCCGAAGGGTCCCGGATTGCGAGAGGGCGCTGGCCAGGCTGAGGGACACCCCCCACGTGCACAAATTTCATGCACCGGGCCTCTAGTATATCCTATATAATAAAAAGGTAATATGCAAATTGATCCTAACAGCAGAGCGACTGGGAATCACTGGTCACTATGACACACACTGACCACCAGGGGGAAGACGCTCAATGCAGGAGCTACCCCCTGGTGGTCAGTGCGCTCCCACAGGGGGAGCTCTGCTCAGCCACAAGCCGGGCTGATGTCTGCCAGTACAGCGGTGGTGGTGGGAGCCTCTCCCGCCTCCTCAGCAATGCTAAGGATGTCCAACTGCAGCTAGGCCTGCTCCTGTTGGCAAGTGGACATCCCCTGAGGGCTCCCGGGCTGCCAGAGGGATGTCTGACTGCCAGCTTAGGCCCAATCCCCCGGGGAGCGGGCCTAAGCCAGCAGGTGGTCATCCCCCGAGGGGTCCCAGACTGGGAGAGGGCACAGGCAGGGCTGAGGGGCCCTCCCGAGTGCACAAATTTTTGTGCACCGGGCCTCTAGTATATATATAAAAGCCTAAGCGACTGGAACTCCGGAATGACTGGTCATTATGACGCGCACAGACCACTAGGGGGCAGACGCTCAATGCAGGAGCTGCCCCCTGGTGGTCACTGCGCTCCCACAGCCAACCTCCCATGGCCGGCCAACCTTCCCTGGTCCTTCCCCCCATCCGGCAGGCCCCGGCCAGCAGCCGGCAGGCAGGAAGGCTCCGGCCAGCAGCCAGAAGGCCCCAATCAGCCCTGATCGCCGGCCAGGCCTAGGGACCCCACCCATGCACAATTTCCTGCACCGGGCCTCTAGTAGTATAATATTCACCATCTTCTCCAACGGAATTTAATATACAGTCAGACATCAATAAACATTAGTTCAGCGGTTCTCAACCTGTGGGTCGCGGCCCTTTGGCAGTCGAACGACCCTTTCACAGGGGTCGCCTAAGACCATCCTGCATATCAGGTATTTACAGTACGATTCATAACAGTAGCAACATTACAGTTATGAAGTAGCAACGAAAATAATTTTATGGTTGGGTCACAACATGAGGAACTGTATTTAAAGGGCCAGAAGGTTGAGAACCACTGCATTAGTTGAATCTGAATCTACTTACAAAGCTCTAGACCATAACTCTTCAAATAGCAATAGTCTCCTATAGAATCAGCACACATATAACATTAAAAGGCAGTGTTTCAAGTAAATAATCTAATTTTAAAACACTTGGAAGAAATTAGTCCTAACTCCTTTCTCAAACAGGGATTCTAGGCAGCTTCGGGCAAGGGAGGGTTAGGCTGGTGTGGGAGTAAGATGGGCACAATGATCCAACACCATGTGCTTCAATTTGCCTCTGCACCTCCTAAAACAATCTTGTACTCTTCTGACATTTTAGGTTGACATCTTAAATTTAGTGGAGGCAGAGGATATGATTTTCAGCATAATATTTATGTATATTATTTTTCCAACTTTATTAAAGCATAATTCACAAATAAAACTGTATGTTCAGGCCCTACAACAAGATGACTTAATATATTTTTACATTGTGAAATAATTACCTCAACAAAGCTAATTAAGCACATCCATTTCCTTACATAGTTATCTTCTTTTCTGTGATGAGAACATTTAAGATCCACTCTTTACAATACAGTATTAGTAACTATAGTCACCTCAAAACATATATATATATATATATGGCTAAGTGACTGACCATACGTCTATCTGACCATCCAAATGACTGACTGGCCAGTACATATAACATGCACTGGCAATTTAAAAATAAGCATGCGCAATACATATAAAGCTCTCACTAGTGCCAATCTAGACAGAGTAGGAATATTCCTACCTGAACCCATTTTCGGACATGGTCAAATTATATGTTGCTTTCTCTCGAATATGAAGAGCGTGTGACATTAAAGTTAAAGTTGTAAATACTTCATCACAAGAGAAATTAGTCAAGCACTCTGAAAGTGTTTTTACTCTTAATGTGGTATACAGGGAGATATTAGAATAAGTTTAATCAATTTATCAGTCATTGTTTTTATCAATGTTTTTATATCATGTTTTTGTTATTTTTATATCATGTTTTTGTTGTTTTTATTTCATGTCTTTGTTGTTGTTATATCATGTTGTTATTGTTTATTTATTAATCAATTTATATGTTATTTTCATATACATTTTACTAATTTTCTTTCATCTTTAACATTTCTATTATAGAGAAAGGGCGAATAGCAATATTAAAGTATTTCTTCTAATTAATTTCCTTTCAATGGGCAGAATCCATGCACCAGGCCACTAGTTCTTCTTATAACTGAAAATGTTAACCAACATCTCCCCCTTTCCTCCACGCCTCAGCCCCTGGCAACTACTGGTACCATTCTACCCCTGGTTTTATGAGTTTATGGACTTAGATGTCACACATGAATGGTACCATACAGTATTTGTCTTTCTCTCTCTGGCTTATTTGATTTAGCATAATGACCTCCAGGTTCAATGTAGTCTCAAATGGCAGAATTTCCTTCTTTTTCATGCTAAATAATATTTTAGTGTATTCACACACACATGAATAAATACCACATTTTATATGCATTTTAAATATATTATTGCTGCAACCCTGGAAGCTGTAGACTTCATTTATGTAATGAAATATGTGCACCAAACAATCTAATTCCTAGCCTGTCCTCACTGTCAAATCAATAAACCAAATCAAACTTACTTTCTGTCCAAAAAAAGCCTGACTTCATTTTTCAATTCAAATACATGTGCTAATCTGCCTTCCCTATAAGCCTCCCTATACACCCAACAATCCAGTCCAATTCTATTTGCTACCAACATGAAGTAAGGCTCTGCCCATCTAGGATCCGGACCAAAGCTCTCTGTGTTTCCTTGTTTACAAATCCTCACTCAGAAGCTAAGAATTCTTAAATGATTCCTTTACAGGGTAAACCAGAGGTTTTACTCCCTGAGGCAAAGATTGAAAGATTCATGCAAGGTGAGAACCACGACTGACTGTGGCCAAAGGGGAGAAAAGCAATTTGTGAACGAAAAGGTAGGAAAGGAGAATCAGCCACAAGTGCTATCAGGCAACCAATTTCAGGAAAGTAAATATGGACACTGACCATCTGAATACCATTAAAGCTATCTTTGCATGCAAAATCCCTGGAAAGTTTGCATGAAACCTCAGGCATGCACATGTTCCAGTATGAAGACTACAAATCTAAGAAAGAGCTCCAGAGCTGAAGTCAAAATGGAAAGCCAGGCACCCACTGCAAGACCTGTCAATCCTCATGTCCTAAGAATCGAAGTGGAATCAAGATAGAGGGCAACATGGTGAAAGCTCTGGGATCTGTAAGTTCAACCAGGGCCTGCAAAGCATGGGCTCTGGAGCCAGGAAGCCAAGGGTTCGGATTCTAGCTCCACCACTTAGGAACCAGGTGACCCTGAAAAAAGTCCTTTATCTCCTTGTGGTCATTTTTATTGAGATACAACTGACATATAACATTGTATAAGTTTAAGGTATACAACATAATGACTTAATATATGTGTATGTATTGGGAAATGATTGCCACAATAAGGCTAGTTAGCACATCCATCACCTCACATAGTTACAATTTTAGTGTGTATGGTGAATACTTTTAAGATCTACTCTCTTAGGCCCTGGCCCCTGTGCTCAGTTGGTTGGGCGTCATCCCTTGCACTGAAAGGTTGCAGACCCTATTCCTGGTCAGGGCATATGCCAGGGTTTTCGGGCTCAATCCCTGGTAGGGGGCATGCAGGAGGCAGCGATCAATGTTTCGCTCTCACATCAATATTTCTCTCAATCTCTTCCTCTCCCTCTCTCTCTCCCCAAAAATAACTTTTACAACCATAGATCTACTCTCTTAGTAACTTTCAAATATACGATACAGTACTGTTAACTATAGTTATCATGCTACACATTGGATTAGATTTTGTGCCCTGCAACCCTACTGAATCCGTTTATTAGTTCTAACAGTTTTTTAGTAGAGTCTTCAGTATTTTTCTATATAGAAATAAGATCATTCATATGCAAACAGGGACAATTTTAACTTCCTCCTCTGTGGTTCATAAGCCTTTATTCTTTTCTTGCCTGATTGCTCTGGCGAGGACTTGCAATACTATGTTGAATATTAGTGGTGAGAATGAGCATTTTCTTGTTCCTGATCTTAGAGGGAAAGCTTTCATCCTTTCATCATTGAGTTCAACCTACACTTATCAATAAATGTGATACATCATAGTAAATGGAAAATAATAGGTGCAGAATATGCATTTGATAAGATTGAACATCCACTCATATAAAAAATGCTCAACAAATTGGCTAAGGAAGGAATGTTCCTAAACATTTTTTAAAAGGCCATATATGACAAGTCCTTTATCTCTTTAAGGCTCAGTGTCCTCATCTACAAGGCAGGAGTGAATGTGATGATGTGATGATGATGATGATGATGACAACGACGACGACGACGACGACGACGAAGACGATGATATGAAAATAATGTTGTAAGTAACTGTGCTTCACTGAATTGTTATGTGGATTATACATAAGATAACATGAGGCACTTAGCACAAAACCTAGCATGCAGTTAACATTCAATAAATGCTAACAGCCAGCAGTTTGAGCTGTGAGTAAGAAGAGGATTGTTAACAGCAACAAGTCAAGTCAGACAAAATGGAGACATTATTTTCAATTACAGGCCTGTCCCATGTCTCTAAGATTGCCTTCCATGAATCTAACTGCAATCAGAGAACAGTTTAGGGAGAACATAAGAATGTTCCCTTCTTACTATTACCCTAAGGGATAAACAGCACCAATAAGATTCTGCTACTTTTAAAGCCACTCTCAAATCTTTATCTGAATTTCAAATTGTGTTTAAGGTACCCAGAGTCACAGCATATGGCAGAGTGACCAACAAAGAAAATGAACTGAAGAGAGCTGAGTTAGAAAACCCCTACAGGTGTTAAGACGTAGTCTTTTGCAAACCAAGAGATTAGGAATTTAATCTGTGCAAGAAGGGGGGGACTTCCAGTCATTTGTCAGGGAGAGCTTAGTGCAGATAAGAACTTAATTTGCTCGAATGATCTAGACTTCATTCTGCAAACATTCTCACTTCTAAAATGGGCCTG
>NW_005873273.1:0-11927 GCF_000147115.1 Myotis lucifugus
GACAACAAATGGCTAATAAGCACATGAAAAAACGATCAATTTCATCAATCACTAGAGAAATGTAAATCAAAACCATAATGAAATACCACTTCATTCCTACTAGGGTGGCTAAAATAAAAAGATAGACAATAACAATTAATATCTAAGCATAGATATTAATGTGGAAAAAGTAGAAACCTCATATATTGCAAGTAGAATTGTAAAATGGTGTAATGGTGCAGCCACTCTAGAAAACAGTTTAGCAGTTCCTCAAAATGTTAAACAGAGAATTAACATTCATTTAGCAATTCCACTCCTAAGCATATACTCAAAAGAAATGAAGGCATGTCCATACAAAAACCTGTACACAAATGTTTACAGCACTATTGTTCATAATAGGCAAAAAGTGGCAAAGGAAATATACAAAGTCCTGGAGATAAGAAACATCACATAGTGTTACAGAGAAATCATAGGGCTGGATATAGAATGGAAGAGGGGCAGGCAGAGAAAGATAGACTGCTAGGTAAGGAGTCCAACCTTACCAGACAGATCTCATACACCACGGTCAGGCTGGATCTTAACCTAATAGCAATGGGGCACTATCGAAGTATTTTAAGCAGAGAACAAACATCAGGTTGGTTCTTGTACAAAGCTCACTCGAGCTGCCTCATAAAAAAATGGATTACAGGGAAATGAGACTGGAAGCAAAGAGACCAGATAGGAGGGCCTTACAACATTCTAATGAGAGGGGTTGATGATTAAAACAGTGTGGATGAAAACAAGCAGATGACTTCAGAATAATTTAGGATATAAAACTGACAGGGCTTGGTACAGGTGGTGAGAAAGATAGAATTAAGACCACCATCCAGGTTTCCTGCTTACATACTCAGTAAAGTTCTGGAGGAGGCGGGAGAATTAAAAGGGGGAAAAAGGGTCAGTTTTATACATATTAAGTTTGAGAAGTTAATGGGATATGCAATCAAAGATGTCCAAGAGGCAGCTGGTCTAAAGCTTAACCAAAAATCTGGGGATCAGATACAGATTTGACAGTCATCAGTATATTTTCTTAACTGAATGCTAATTAAAGAATAAACAGGCCCAGCCAGGGTGGCTCATTGGTTGAGCGTCGACCTATGAACCAGGAGGTCATGGTTCAGGGGATATGCCTGGGTTGTAGGCTCGATCCTGTGTGGGGTGTGCAGGAGGCAGCCAATCAATGATTCTCTCTCATCATTGATGTTTCTATCTCCCTGTCCCTCTCCCTTCCTCTCTGAAATCAATAAAAATATATTTTAACCCTTTGCACTCTGAACCATTCTGGACATTGGCTACCAGCTACTCGACACTACTTTGCGGCGGAAACGTGCATTTACAGACCCTCGTATTATTTAGTATAATTTTGGAACCAAGTAACGTATTATAATGATATTGGACTTATATGAATTGGGTGACATCGAGGAATGTATATTTGCAAAAAAAACAATATTTTATTGTTTATAATTTTGTACAGTATGATAAGTTTTGTAACACTCCCCAATATGCATTGCAGGCTGATTAGTGCATGTTTGACAGTAATAAGTGGTTTGACGCCTGCCACCAGGTGTTTTCCTGTTAGAACACACAATGCAGTCCCGTTTTCTTTGTCCCACATCGGGAATATGTAGTTTATTGTTTAATCTGACACAAAACCCGCTGACATTTCTTGTATATATCTTAGTAATTTTACGATATTTTGATTTAATTTCTTGTGCCATTTCAAGATAAAACTTCAGGGAAACATGCATGTCTCAAAAAGTTGCGTTGAAATAACTCAATTCCCCGTAATCACTAATAAACTGCAATGTCCCCTGAGAGGGGACATCCGAGTGATATGCTAGAATTCCGATGTCCCCTGAGAGGGGACAACGGAGTGCAAAGGGTTAAAAAAAATAAACAGGAAAGAGCAGAAAAAGTAGACTGAGAAATAATCTAAGAAGTAAGAAAAGTTCAAGCAAGATAAGGTTTGAGAAGTGTGCAATAAAGAAGGCTTTATTGGTTGCAATAGTTTGAGGAGCAGGTTAATACTGAAGAACTAGAGACAGCAAGTTTAGATAATTCTTTATCATCAAAGCTTCAAACAGTAAAGGTGGAATATATTTTATTAAAATTATTGTCATTTCATACAGTCTTTTGTACCTATATATTAGACCAGATGCAGAATGCAGTAAAAGAGCAACAGAAAACCTACTTTTGTAAGCAGTAATACAGTTTCAAAGGCAGTTCTGTATGGAGTTCGAGAAGAAAGTTGAAATCCAGAAACATCAACCTAAAATAAAATAGGGAAAGAGACAGCCTTTAACATAAGATTAGCTACATATTTCTGTTTTGAAATGTTTTATTCTCTCAAGCAAAAAAAAATTTCTCAATCTATACTCTATTGGTAATTTAGTAATTCAAAATAAGAGAGCCCTGGCCAGCATGCTCAGTGGTTAGAGCGCTGGCCTGAACACCAAAGGATCTCCAGTTTGAGTCCTGGTCAAGGTACCTGGGCTGCAAGTTCAATCCCAGTCCTGGTTGGGGTGCCTGTGGGAGGTAACCAATCGATGTGTCTCTGTCACATCAATGTTTCTCCTCTCTCTCTCTTTCTCTCTTTCCTCCCCGACCCCTTCCACTCTCTCTAAAAAAAGTCAATGAAAAAAATATCCTCAGGTGAGGATAACAAAAAAATAACAAAACAAAATAAGTGAAATTGAAGTGTCAAGATAGCTATAATTATTCTGATAAAATCACAACCATTAATACCATGAAAAGCTAGTATAGATAAGACAATTTACATTAATATGAACAATGTCATAAATAGCTGACCCTTGAACACCTTGGGGGTTAGGGACACCAATACCTACTCCACCCTGCATAGTCAAAAATTAGTGTATAATTTTTGCCTCCCCCAAAACTTGACTACAGTCCCTGGGTACCCTGGGAGGATTAGTTCCAGGACCCAAACATGGATACCAAAACCTGTGGATGCTCAAGTCCCGTATATAAAATGGCATAGATCAATGCATACAGCCAGCCCTCAACATTGGTGGACTCCCAACACTATGGATCAAAAACAGCACAGGTATTTATAGAAAAAAATCTGCATATAAGTGGACTTGCACAGGTCAAACCCATGTTGTTCCAGGGTCAGCTATATATAATCTAACACCACCAATAAAATAGGAAAAAGACACTATATAATACAGTACTATGGTGAAAATCTTAAGGAATTAAACCCTGCCAAGTATGGCCAAACTTACATCTGCTATAGTAAATAATGCCATTTCCACCCCCATATTATAAACCAAGATTATGGTATTTGACCCCATTTAAACAGACTTAGTGGAATCACATATGCTACCACTTTATTAAAAATTTCTAGGAAAACTACATTCATTGATTTTCATATTCAGTTGAATATTTCATTGATATACATATGACTTACAACAAAAAGCAGTTGTTTAGTTCTTTCTACATGCTTGAGGAATTTGTGGCCCATTCCTTTGTTCACATGTGCTCCTTCTATTAAACCAGGAAGATCAGCTACCAATATCTAATACAAAGTTAAATGGTTTGATAAAAAAGAAAAATACATGAAAACCGTAAGTAGAATTACATAAAAAATGTTTCATGGTATATCGAGTACGAACAAGTCCTGACTTGTGATTAGCCCTGCATCTTTATAAAGCCAAAATACCTTTACAACAAAATGTATTAAGAATCAAAATCCTTCTTTATCAGAAATTAGAGTCCCATTTTTAATTATTAATCTAACAATCTGGAACTTTAGGGATTAATATAACAGTTATTAATCACAAAATTCTAGTAAGAATTCCATAAATTACATTGTTTAATGTAAACTTTCCACAGAATTTCAACTTTCTAAATGCTTAAAAGTGCTCAAAGATACTAATTCAACTGGCATTTACTTAGTACAGCTCTGCAGTTTTAAATTTTAAATTCTTTATGTAGTTAATGTCCTTTTCTATTCATAATCTATCAGGAGGACTATTGACCATCCTTAAAAAGTAAAGGATATAGCATCCCTGTTTTCCTTTGGCGATCATAAGCATTATTAGCCATTATCCTACATCTGTGGTTTTCAAACCTCACTGCACATCATAATCAGTTTTATAAATTACAGATGCCCAGGCCCCACACCTAAGAGATCTGGTTTCAAATCTCTGGAGTGCAGGCTTTACTTATCATTGTTATTCTTAAGCTACCCAAATCATTCTGAATAGCAATAAGGTATGGGAAACACTGCTCTACACACACTGCTCCTGTGAATAAAGATTTCAGAGTATGTGACAAAGCAGTGTACACTACAGAGGTCTCATGTCCTGAAATTTTATTTGAAGGTTCTCTAGTAATTTCCCTTAAAAATTACAAACAATGCTCTCTTTTTCTCTAAGTATTGTTTGCTATATTCATATTACCTTGTATTTATAATTGCTTAGTATTTAATATTCTATATAACTTAAAATTTTATTAATTTACTGTTGTATCACTGTTAAAGCAGTATAAATCTTATTTCTTTTGAATTATGTTAATGGATTATATGAAACATTGATACATCATCACCAAAAGTCCATTAGGATCACTCTTGGTTTTGCACATTCTATGAGTTTTGACAAATATATGACACATATCCACCATTTATAGTATCATACAGAATAGTTTTACTGCCCTAAACATCCACTGTGCTCTGCTTATTCATCCCTTCCTTCCATTCCCCCTAATTCTTGGCCACCACTGATTTTTTTTTTATCTCCATAGTTTTTTTTGCCTTTTCCCAGAATCTCATATAATTGGAGTCATACAGTATGCAACCTTTTCAGACTGGCTTCTTCCACTTAGTAATATGCATTTAAGATTCCTTTGTGTCGCCCTAGCTGGTTTGGCTCAGTGGATAAAATGTCGGCCTGCAGATTGAAGGGTTCTGGGTTTGATTCTGGTAAAGGGCACATGCCTGGGTTGCAGGCTCGATCCCCAGTAGGGGGTATGCAGGAGGCAGCCAATCAATGATTCTCTCTCATCATTGATGTTTCTATCTCTCTTTCCCTCTCCCTTCTTCTCTCTGAAATCAATCAATCAATCAATAAATAAATAATAAAGTGCTGGTAACATTTAAAAAAAGATTCCTGTGTCTTTTCATAGCTTGTAGCACATTTCTGTTTAGTGCTGAATAATATTCCATTTTCTGGATTTGCCAACATTTACCCATTCATCTACTAAAGGACAACTTTGATTGATTCCAAATTTTGGCAATTATCAAAAAAGCTGCTACAAACATGTGTTCAGGTTTTTGTTTGGACATAAGTTTTCAACTCATTTGGGCAAACACCAAGGAACATGATTGCTGATAGTACATTACATATTTTTGTTTTAGTCTAGTTATGAAAAACATCTACAGTTCTTCCTTATTAAAGAAAAATAATTTTTAATAGGTAGATAAGGTCAAAGTCCCATTCAACTAAAACTTTTCTAAAGAGAAAGTTGAAATAAAATCATTTCCATGAACTTTAAAAAATGTTTTTAGTTAATGAAAATTAATAATCAAACATGGAAGTAAATATGGACTTGCAATGAGCACAGAGATTAAGAAAATAAAGAAGCCTGGTCACATGGCTCAGTGGTTGAGCATCAATTTAAGAACCAGAAGGTCACAGTTCTATTCCCAGTCAGGTACATGCCTGGGTTGTGGGCTTGATCCCTAGTAGGGGGTGTGCAGGAGGCAGCCAATCAATGATTCTCTCTCATCATTGACGTTACTATCTCTCCCTCTCCCTTTCTCTCTGAAATCAATGAAAGTATATTTTTTTTAAAAAAAGGAAGAAAATAAAGAAGAGGCCCTAGCCAATGTGGCTCAGTTGGTTGGTGTGTCGTAATGTCATCCAGTCGAGGTGAGTACGGGAGGCAACCAATCGATGTTTCTCTCTCACATTGATGTTTCTCTCTCTCTTTCTCCCTCTCCCTTCTTCTCTCTCTAAAATAAAAAATAACATATTCCCAGGTGAGGATATAAATAAAGAAAGAAAATAAAGAAGATGTTATAATGACAAACTGGACTTAAACTTCCAAAGAATAGGAAGTTACATTCTCACCTGAGTGCAATCCACATATAAGTGAAATCATATATGGGACATAACACTAAAAGCAACAAATGAACAAACAAGAAAAATACACATACAAAAACTCATAGATACAGACAACTGTAAGCTGATTACCAGAAGGAAGCGGGGTGAGGGGTAGTAAAGGTTAAAGGGGATCATATATGTAGTGATGGAAGCTTAGGTGGTGGGCAGGTGATGTAATATACAGACGTAGCATAGAACTGTACACTTGAAACCTATATAACTATTAACCAGTCACCCCAGTAAATTTAAAAAAATAATACCTATTTTAAAAAGCTACATTCTTATACAGTATTTTACTGACAGTACTCATTATTGACTTGATCACAGTCTCACTTACTAAAAACAAAATCTTGCAACTGTCCCTCTCCCCCGAACACGACAGAAACAGTCAAATATAAAGTCCAACTACCAAAAGCAAGTACTTTCACTTCCAACCAAGTCTGTTACTTTAGTTTAATTTTTTTTACAAGTGTCTTACTTTAAAAATACCCACCTGTTTGAAATCTTTATACATGATCTTTCCAAGTTCAGGCTGTAATGTTGTAACTAAAAGAAAAAAGCAATAATAAATAAAGCCTAAAATAAAGGGCGATACTCTCAAAACTGTCTTAGCATTATGTATAAAATAAAAAATACTTTTCTGTGAACAAGTTAATTCAGATTATGTTCTCATTTGTTGATATAGAAGGTACAATTATTTTTGCTATGTACAATAAACTTGGAAAAGAACAAACACAGATGTTTATAATATGCACAGTCCAATCTAATTAGTGGGCCTCAAAGTTTCTCTGCTGCACTTGAAGAAGCTTGGTGGGTGGACCAGAATTTAGACTTCTATCACTATGTCTGGTCTAGTCCTTTCGCATTCAGTGATCTTCAAGCCTCACCAATCCTGCACGAGCCTCATAAAATCATAACTAAACCAAATAAATGATTATGCAACAGAAAAGTAAATGCAACAAAGGAAGTAACCAGTACCAGAAACTGCTGAGGGCAGAAGTTTCAAAGATTAATGGGAAATGCATATATTCTGCCAAGAGTTTTCAAATTCATAAGGCTACCCTCATGAGTTGTCATTTTGTTCATACTACGAGAAAGATTCGCTTTTAAAAATTCACCACTACACATTAAAATACAAAACGACTTATACTTACATGCATAATCTGCAACTGCAGGTTTTGCATGAGAAATTTTACTTAGCAAAGAGGATTTTCCAGCATTTGGGAATCTGAAATGAGAAAATGAATTTATACATTGCAACAAATATCATACTATTAATATTGTTTATCTCTGAATTCTTAACATTTAAAAAGCAAATTTCTTGAATGTTTCTGGGATTAAAAGAAGAGTATAACTTTAAAATAATCTTGAAAAACTTGAGGAACAAAATATACTTATGAAACAGGTAAAAATAAATTCATGCTGGACACTGAAAAAGTTTTAGTATTGTGAATAAATAATTCAAATTATATAAATAAAACTAGTGTAGCATAGGATAACAAAAATAAACTAATATAAATACCTGTAATCTACAATCTCTAGCAAACGCTAATAAAATATTACTTATGTTGTTTAGTGGGTCTAAAATAACTTTTTTTTAAATTGACTTTTTAGAGAGAATATTATTCAACTGTAAGAAGGACGAAATAGTGCCACTTTTGACAATACAGATGGACCTTGGGGCATTGTGCTAAGTGAAATAACTCAGACCATGAACAACAAATAGTATATGATCTCATTTATACATAGAACCTAAACAAACAAAAAATCAAATTCATAGACAGAACATATTAGTGGTTGCTGAAGGTGGGGAAGAAGAGGTAGGCAAAATGGGTAAAGGGGGTCAAAAGATACAAATTTCTAGTTATAACATAAATAAGTCATGGGCCATATAATATGTAGTATGATGACTATAGTAAATACTACTACATAATGATACTGTATTATATATTTAAAAGTTGATAAGAGTAAATGTTAAACTTTCTCATCATAGAAAAAAATTCATAACTAGGTGTGGTGATAGATGTTAACTAGACTTATAGTGATCATGTTGTAATATACAAATATTGAATCACTATGTTGTACACCTGAAACTGATATATATGTCAATTATAACTGAATAAAAAAATTATCCAACAAATATTTATTGAACATTAACTTGTATCAAGCAATATCATAGGCACCAGAAAAATAGCAATCAATGAGGCAAATGTGATCCCTACCTTCACAGAGCTGTCATTCAAATTTGAGAAAGCTCTTCGTTCAAAACTCTGCCAAACTTTCATTTGGAATAACAGTGTAATATTTTGCAAATATTAATTTCAAATTCTATAAAAATTTATAAGCTCTTAATGGATCTCTTTTAACAATTTTTTTCATTAAAAATATTTCTATAATAAATTTAGAATCAAATTATGTGAGATTTCTTAATGACTTGCTTCCCTTGGAAATACAGTATTCTCTTATATCCTGTTAAACCCAGTATCTTGTAACTATTTGAAAAGTAAATTGCAACCTTTTATCCATGATCATCACTAGTTAGACTTGCTTATTTTTTCCAATATCCTATTTTCATAATAGTAAAGATGTAAGCATCTACTGTATTTCTAAAAGATCAAACTATGAGAAGAAAAAGGATGGTAATGGTTGAAGAACAGACAGTTGAGATTTTTCTTAAAGAGTATGGAATGAAAATTTTAGAGGCTGAAATCCAATCTATGTAAAGGTCAGCTTTGACAATAACAGTACAAGTGTATGTTATATACCTTTCTTCAAAGGTTCACTTCACTGCTGAGACTAGCTAAAAGGATTTCTGCTTATGCTGGTATTCACAGTAGTAACTTTTTAAGAATAGCTACCTAACTTAAAAGCACTAGAAAAATGTTAAACATTGTGCTTAAGAATTATGATGTGCTAATTATTTACTGTAATTCCAAGCCCACTTCTGAAAAGCTTAGCACTTCACTATAGTGGCCTCTTATAAGGTGGCAATATAATGATCATGATAGCAGTGACCATTCATTCACTGAGCATTTATAAATCCAAAGCATGTGTTGTACTGCAAATGTAATATCTTACCAACGTCTTAAGATGAGAACTCCCCATTCACTATTGAAGATGAGTGAACAAAAACTTAGACAGTATAACGTATCCAAGAGTAGCTAGTTAGCCTCCTGAGGACTAGAGATTCTAATACAAATAGTCACACTTGATTCCCCCCACGCCCACTCAACTTTTACTACTCAGCCCTGCTGAGCTTTTCTTAGTCTGTAAAGGTGTCTTCATGGAACTTGAAACTCATTTTTCTACCAAATGAGAAAGTGAATGGCTGGATTCTCAGCCATATCCATAAAACCCTATTAAATTGGTAATGTTTAAAAAATATATAGTATTACAGAGCCTATGACTCATAAACCTTGAGGGGAAAATTACATGTGAATGGCAAGATTGAATGCCAGGATCACATCTTTCCCTATTACAACTTCAGCAGGAACGGGGCCTCTGTGAACTCCACATCACTGCTGGTAAGACCTTGACAGGCATGGGAAGAGGAGAGACTCACAGGGAAGAGTCTGGTAAAGAAGCAGTGAGATGGCTGGAGAGGAAGATGAAAAGAGCTTAGAAAGAACCAATGCAGGGAGGAACCAAGATGGCGGCATAGGTAAACACTTGAACTTGCTGCCTCGCACAACCACATCAAAACTACAACTAAAAGACAAAACGGATATCATCCAGAATCACGGGAAGGCTGGGTGAGTGGAAATCCGACAACTAGAGAGAAAGAGAAAAGCACATCGAGACTGGTAGGAGGTGCAGAGGTGCAGAAGAGCGGAGGTACGGAGATGCTTGAAATTGGCTGGAAACTGGGTATGCTGTTGTCTTTTTCAATCGGGAGGAAAATACAAGCTCTCAACTGCTCTGAACTCCAGTTCCGGGTGAGACTTTGGGGACCCAGACTCATATGGGGAGAAACTGGACTGTCTGGCATCGGGCCGGAACACGAGGGTGGCTTTCTCTCAGAGGTGCTTGAAGCGATCGATGTTCCTGCACGGCCGTGGGACACAGAGATCCAGGGCAGGACTGACTGACAGGCAACCATTGCTGTTTGCACTGCCCAGTGATTCCCTGAGACCCCACCCCACCCAAGCTGTGAGCAGAGGATTTTGCATATGAATGACCTGGCCTTTTGTAATCTAAAACCTAACAAACTGCAGCTGGGTCAAAGAGCCACAGAGCTTTCAAAAGAAGGCATAAGGTTCCTCAGCAGCCTGCATTGCTTCACAGCTGCGCATCATCTGGGCACCTCCAAACCCCAAACAAAGAGGAGGAATCTGCAGATCTCTCTGTAGCTCCTGCTGGGTGGCCTCAGGCAGTGGCTGACTTTGCATCTCCTTGGAGATCCAAGAGCCAGTGTACCCAGTGGTCAGAGTAAGACTATACCAGATTCCAACTCTTCAGATCCATAAGAGACACACTCAGGGGGCAGACTTAGTGAGCACCAAAGCCCCATTGAAGCAAGTCCTGCCCCATAAGGGTGTTTCCAGCACAGCAGTTCTCCTGTTGTAGACATAACTGGTCTTCACAGCCAATTGGTCTGGAGGTCAATTCCACCCAGTGATACTAACAGCAATCAAGGCTTAACTACAACAAGACTGTGCACACGGCCCACAAAGGGGTTCACCAAGAGTGTCCACCTCAGGTGACTGGGGAGGCTGAGCCACTGGGCCCTATAGGACACCTAGCACACAAAGCCACTCTATCAACACAGGGAAGCAGCCAAAATGCAGAGACAAAGAATCATGTCACAAATGAAAGAAATGGAGGAAAGCAAACTACTGGATATAGAGTTCAAAACCACGGTTATAAGTTTACTCAAAAATCTTCTAGAAACCTCTGAGAAATTTAGTGAGACCCTCAAGGATATGAAAAAGGACCAATTAAAGTATACACTGACTGAAATAAAGAATAATATACAGAGATCCAACAGCAGACTAGAGGATCCCAAGAATCAAGTCAAAGATTTGAAATATGAAGAAGCAAAAAACACCCAACCGGAAAAGCAAAAAGAAAAAAAGAATCCAAAAATATCGAGATAGTGTAAGGAGCCTCTAGGACAACTTCAAGCGTACCAACATCCGAATTATAGGGGTACCAGAAGAAGAGAGAGAGCAAGATATTGAAAAACTATTTGAAGAAATAATGACAGAAAACTTCCCCTACCTGGTGAAAGAAATAGAGTTACAAGTCCAGGAAGCACAGAGAACACCAAACAAAAGGAATCCAAAGAGGACCACACCAAGACACATCATAATTAAAATGCCAAGGGCAAAAGACAAAGAGAGAATCTTAAAAGCAGCAAGAGAAAAACAGTTAGTTACCTACAGGGAGTACCCATACGACTGTCAGCTGATTTCTCAACAGAAACTATGCAGGCCAGAAGGGAGTGGCAAGAAATCTTCAAAGTGATGAATAGCAAGATACTACAGCCAAGCTTACTCTATTCATCAAAGCTATCATTTAGAATTGAAGGTCAGATAAAGAGCTTCACAGATTAGAACAAGCTAAAGGAGTTCAGGCCACCAAACCAGTATTATATGAAATGCTGAAGGGTATTCCTTTGAGGGATGGGGCTGAAGAAGGAGATGCAAAAGGTAAAGATAAAAATTATGAACAACAAAGTGACAACAAATACATATCAACAAGTGAGTCTAAAAATCAAGTGAATAAAAAATCTGATGAACAGAATAAACTGGTGAATATAATAGAATCAGGGACATAGAAAGGGAGTGG
>NW_005873273.1:12027-25322 GCF_000147115.1 Myotis lucifugus
GGCGGTAAGGGCATGGGGTGTGGTGGGAACCGGGTGGAGGGGAGCTATGGGGGGAAAAGAGGAACAACTGTAATAATCTGAACAATAAAGACTTATTAAAAAAAAATAAAACCTATGAGAAGGCAAGGAATGGAATGGCAGTTTGGTACTCAACTTGGCAGCAGTTTCTCCTACCTTTTGCTTAGGCCTTCTATTGACCACTGTGTAATGCTGTAATGGGGCCAGGGGGAGGATGAGGAAGAGAGAGAGAGAGAGAGAGAGAGAAAGAGAGAGAAGAAATGCAAAGCTAAAGTTTTCCCTTCCTTTATCTACTCTTTATCTTGCAATCTAGCTCTCTTCAGTTGGTGAGTGCAAGCACTCCAAACCCAAAGCTAAACAGCATTGTTTAATGAAAACATGGGAGGCTGGTGGAAAAGGATAACATTGTAAGGTTGTCTACAGTACTGAGTGGACAAATCCTAAGCAGAGCGTAAAGGATAGGAAAACAGTCATTGCAAGATCCAACTTGGTGCTCAATAGAATCTAAGTCTGATGGTTGAGACTGTCTGTACCAGCCTTGAGCCATCTGATTAATGATACATCAATACCTTTATTAAGATTTGGCTCAGTGTCGGCCTTTGGACTGGAGGGTCCCGGGTACAATTCCAGTCAAGAGCATATGTCCGGGTTGCGGGTTCAATCCCCAGTCAGGGGCATGCAGGAGGAAGCCAATCAATGATTCACTCTCATCATTTATGTTTCTATCTCTCTTTCCCCCTGCCTTCCTCTCTGAAATCAATAAAAATGTATTTTAAAAAGAGTATAGCTTAATTATTTTTCCTTCTTTTTATATACTTTTAAAAGTGTGGTTGTTCAGATTTCTCATTTTATTCCTTAATATCTGGTTACATTGTTTTGCCTTCTTATACTACTGCTTTTGATTGATCTTTTTCTTTATTCATTTTCTAATATTTCACTAGCCTATTCAATTGTTATGATCTTTGATATATGAATAGTCAATATGAAACTCTATAACATTGTGAAAATAACTACATTTAACAGCATATTCTCTAAGTATACCAACATGCACAAATTTCATAAAAGAAAAATAATGCTGGCCCCAAATTACCGTTTATGTTTATTTCCTATTCATGAGCTCTCTTTCTGGAAATATAAAAATAAAGATATGACTGATACTTACCCCACTAGACCTACATCAGCTATAAGTTTTAGATCAAGGTGAATTATTCGTCTCTGGCCTTTCAATGGTAAGAAATTTGTAAGGAATTTACCACCAAGACCTCCTTCAGCTACCAAAATTCTGTCTTGTTCTTTATTGAGTTCTCCTTAAAAAGAGAAATAAAGACACTTAGAACCAAGATTAGTAAGTGAAGCTAATCCACTAATGACATTTTTCTTTCAGAAATAGATACCAGAAATTTCTATTAAAACCTTGACCCTGGCCTGGCCGGAGTGACTCACTAGTTGAGCATCGACCTGTGAAGTAGGAGGTCGTAATTCAATTCTCTCTCTCCTTCTCCTTTCCTCTCTGAAATCAATTGAAAAAAAAAAAGCTTGACCCTGGAAAATACTTTTGTATGCAGTTCAAAGAGATTAGTTTATGTTTTAAAAACAAATTAAATACTCTTATATCTTTAAAATGATCTGAAATCTAGCAGTTAATTTTGAACAGCCTTTACATAACATTTTAAAAAGTTCTTTCATAAATTAGCAGTTAATGTTTAAAAAAAAAATTCTGAAACTCAAGAGTTGCTATTCCCCACAGCTCCCAAACACAACTTTAGAATGTACAGTACACTTACCTATAACTTTACCATTTTCATCAGTTACTGAAATACCCACAGGTGCAGGAATTTCACAATCTTTTCCTTTGGAGCCTTTCAGTGCACTAACACTACATAAATAAATAAACAAACAAACAAACAAATAAATAAATAAATCTAATATAAAATAAGGAAAATCCACAAAATTAAATGGCTTATGCTTCAAGCAAATGTAATGGCCTATAAAGAAGACTGGCAACCAACTCTTCTGATGTAGATGTTAAATGGCCAAATATAAAGGAAAACTAAAATTATCCCTAATTATTTATTTGCATTTTAGACTATCATATCCCAATAAAAATATTAAACAATAATTTAAGTTACCAAGCTAACCACCAAAAGTCATTACAAATCATAATAAATTAATATCTTGAACACCTGAAATGTACACAAATAAACTAGAAAATGAAAAATCAATTGAATAACAAAGCTTTTAAAAAACTGACCTCAACTGAGAGTACTTTAATTATAGGGGGTTCATCTAACTGCTCATGAGAGAATAAACTGGTACAAACTTCTAACTAGAAAATTCACTTCTGAGAATTTATCCTAAAAGAAAATAATTGAACAAACATGTAAACTACTATATATACATGAATGTGTGTTACATTGAGTATAACAGTAAAAAAAATCAATAATTACCTAAATAGATGAATGACAACATAATATTATTTCCAATACTATAATACTCTGCAGCCATAGTAAAAATAGCACAGAAAATTTAAGTGAAAAGAGGAGGTTGCAAAATATTGTCCTCTCATTTTTGTACCCCCAAACTATCTACACACACACAAGATTACATTTGTGTAAACACACAGAAAAGTCAAGAAAAGGTTAGTACAGGTTATTTCCAAAATTATAGGTGACCTTTTATGAAACTTTTTTATTCCTGAACTCCATGAGTAGGTCAGAATTCCCAGACCCACACACGTGTAGGCTCTCTCATTCATATGACTTGTCACAGTTATAATTTTTCATTTTTCAGGTGTTTGATTAATGTCTGCTCTCCCATTACACCACAGTAACTTGCAGAAGGGAAGAGAACATATTAGTTTAGATCATCATTGTATCCTAGGCATCTAGTACAGTGATTGGTACATAGTGGATACTCAATTAACATTAGTTGAATGAATGAATCAGGTTGACAGTAATGGATGAATTAGAAATATAGTAAAGAAAGACTTAAATAGAACACTTCTCTTATTGGGATGTACGTTGCAATTTTTAGAATGTAAAGGCAAGATTTAATTTCATTCTTATTTGTTACCATTGGTGAACTTTCTATTAAAATATTTTATTAAAAAATTGACACTTAAATTTCAGAATAACATTGTATAGTTTTTTAAATGGTTGAAATAGTATTTGATAATTTTCATAGTTGAGCAAGCATAAACCAGTTTACTGGGAGATGATTTCATGATGAACAAAAGTAGTCTGATTTTTAGTAGACATGTTATTAGATATATGAAATTAAAATCTGACTTAGTTATCTATATTTTGGAAGTAGTGTTTAAACCAAGACTTGAAAGGGGAATAGGGACTTTGCCAGACAACAAGAAAGGAAAGGATCTGTTGGCAAACTAAATATATATGTATATATATCTATATTTATATGTGTGTATACACACACCCACATACTGGATTAGGAAGGAACAAGCTGTTTGGAGAAATAACAGTTATTTCTAGCATAACACTGGTACAAGTATGGTAGCGTGTTGTGAACTAAGACACTGTAGTCCAAATCATGAAGAGACTGATATGCTCTTTTGGAAAGTTTGAAGATTATCTTAGACAGGGAATATTAAAGGATTTTTAAGTAGGCAAGTGACATTAACAAGATGATGTTTTAGAAAAATCACTCTAGGAATAACTGGATAAAGAATGGATTGAAGGTGATGACTGAGACTGGGATGGGAGACCAAATTGGAGAATATTGCAATATTTCATAAATAATGACTGAATTAAAGTCTGGCCTGTACCTATCTTCCCAGTCTCATCTTCCTCTATATTCTGTGTTTTCTGCATTCCAGCCAAGCTGGCCTTCTTTTAGTGTCTTATACTGCTCCTTGTCTTCTATCACTGGGCCTTTGTTCATGTTACCTTTTCTGCAATGCTTTTTTCTCCCCTTCACCCAGCTAGTTCCCATTAATCCTTTAGATTTAAGCCTCTTTGTTCTAAATATTCAACACACAATCCAGTAAGAAATATGTTCTGTTTAAATCTCTCTTAACATTTAAACATTGTATACCATCTTTAAGAATACCATCGATCTAAACACTTTAAAATAACATTCTGTATTCAAAACTTTAATTACTGAATTCTAACAAATATAAGGCTCTCAAAATTTGTCCTATAAAATGGTCTCATAAAACAAAATGCTCAAAAGAAACTTAAAGGATTTCCCCAAAGATTCACTTACAAGCAGGGGGTGCTGCCGCATATTTTGGGCAGGATAATCTGAGCTTGTTTTTGTTGTTGGGAGTGTCTGTTATAGGGTGTTTAGTATCCTGGCCTCTTTCCTTTACTTATACCCATCCCCCAAGTAAGTGTCACATTTCATCATCTGGTACTATGACAAATAAACATATCAAAACACTTCTGTGGGAATAAAAAAAAGAAACAGATATAAAATCTAGCTGTTGTACCAATACCTCCTATGGAATAACAGAATAAGATAGGCCTGAGGAATCATAGCCTGCAATTTGATGGAAGCTTTAAGAATTTTTTTCTTCATAACAAAAGAAAAAATTCTTCTCATATTTTGAGGCTAACATAGCATGTGCCACAGAAAATAACATTAATGAAAAATAAAAGAAAGGTTTTGTCACAGAAAGAACGAAACAGAAGCAAAAGGGAAAATGTGTAAGAGTATCAGTGAAACGGGCTCTAAATTTTCAGCACTGCCTATAAGAAGCTGGCAGAACTACTGGTGGTGATGGGATGGAGTAGCTTGGCTGAGATTTGAGAAAGGTTTCCCAAAAGAAGAAAACAGTGGGAATTCACTTTCTGTTTCTACAGAGGAAGTGCAAACAAATATAAACAGACAGTGGGAGAAGAAAAGGATAAAAAGTTTGAATGTCCCAAAACATTTCTTAGTAACTATCTTGTATCTTTACTAGAGTTGAGACAAATGAAGATTTTTGCTCAGTTACAGGATATAATTTACTTCAAATCACTAATTACAACTTTATCTTTTAATTTTTGTTTCCTTTTGGGAGGGGTTACTTTCATAAAATCAAAGTCATTCAATAAATACTCACCGACTGTTTGCTCCTTCTCCAGCCACAAACCGTTTCTGAGGATATTTGTCTTTAAGTTGTTTTAAAGTCATTTTTTTCTGGGCTACCACCCAGACGTCACCACCTTTTCCACCTTCTCCACCTAAGCGAGGGTAACCCATTCCACCACTTCCTCCCCTGGTGAAGAGTCTTAGGTTATCAACGAAGTTTCCATACTTAAAAAGAGAAGGAGAGAGAAAGAGAACATTTGTATACCAATGTAAATGAACTTTCTATTAAAATATTTTATTAAAAACATTGACACTTAAATTTCAGAATTTGTATTACCAATAAGAACTCCTTTCTACTTATTTGTTGCCACTAAAATGCCTGAAAAATAAAAAAGGGCTTCCTGCATGCAATATTTAAAGTCTTTTCTCAGTTCATCTCCTGTCTGACCTCCTTTTCCCATTTAACTCTTAAAACCTTTATTTTCTCCAATTATCAATTATTGTCCTAACTATCCTCAAGGTCTCTGACACTGGTCCACTTTTCAAACTAGACTGTCTCCCCTGGGTGATTTCAGCCTGTACCAGTAACTATTACCCAGGTGAGATATTCTCTATGTCTATTGGACATCACTAAGATGTAAGCTTAAAAGTCTAGAGCAACTGAGAACAAGATCTGAATTTAACTTTTATTAGAGACCCCTCAAGATGTAACTTGTTCCTGGGTATTGAAAGGATAAATCATCTCAAATACATGTTACTATGACAAAACCAAACTTTTCCTTAGGTGAAGTCTGTTCCTCCAATGTTTTCAAATGATGGAAGCATAGTTTACTACTCATGGAGACTACATGTGGGAATCTTTGATTATACCTGCTTCTTTCCCCGAAGCCCTAGCTCTTTCCTTCCTGGTACAACCTGCCCTAGTACCTTAACAGTTACATTAGCTCCTAACTGGTCTATCACTGGTTAGTCATTCCTTCCTCCACCCGTCCTCCATCTTGCTGACTGAGCTATATTTCCAAAAATGGATCTCTAAGCATGTTTCTCCCTTATCCAAAAACCATTCAAGGGTTTTTGTGTGTCTGTGTATGTTTTGCTGTTTATGAAGTAAAGTCTAAAATTCTCAGTACTGCACTAGGCAGTTTTGCTCAGTGGATAGAGCGTCAGCCTGTGGACTGAAGGGTCCCAGGTTTGATTCCGATCAAGGGCACATTCCCGGGTTGTGGGCTCAATCCCCAGTGTGGAGTGTGCAGGAGGCAGCCAATCAATGATTCTCAATAAAAATATATTAAAATCCATAAAAAATATATTAAAAAATGAAATAAAATAAAATGCTCAGTACTATATTCAAAACTCTTAACCTACCTTCAGTTAATTTCCATTCGTTCAACCCCTCCTGTTTTTCCTCTTTTGTTCTGTACTACTAGTTATACTTTCACACCTCCATGCCACTCTGCTCATGCTTTTCCTCTACTTTCTGTAATTTCTTTTCTACCGTAAACCCACCTGAATGCCAGTTGCTGATGTCTTTCTTAATTCCTTTAATCAACACTTATCAACTTTGCCAACCTCTTAGTCATTTGATTATACCTCTATTGGTATTAGTACACTTTCTGAAATCTTATACTGCATTTAGTATTTACTTGTTTCCCTGACTAAATCAAGACCTTCTTGCAGGTAAAGAGCCTATGTATTAACTCTCAGACTATCAAGATTCCTTACAAAGTAATTTCTTAAATTAATAATCTTCACATCTTTAGTCATCTAGAGTAGTTGCAAGTATCGAAAACATCTGTAAACTTTTTGCAAAATACATGCACTCCGCTGACCTTTCTGATATACTCTGGAGGAGGGGGGAGAGGCTACCTCAAGCCAGGACATCTAGCAAAAGCTATCTTGGTGGCGCCGATGCAGGATGCAGTTCAGACCTGAGATTGCGGTGCATGGGTAGTAGCAAAGAATCGAAGTGCAGGGACTCATTTAAGTATGCAAATGTATTCATAAAACAGAATGTTGTAAGAGAATAGGGTGCGAGAAATATATGAGATAAACTTGAGGGCCAACCAGAGCATTTTTCTCTGGATGTGAACTTAGGCTTTCGTTCTGGTGAGGCTACATCAGAATTAGATTCCAATTGCAACGACACTGATTGGAAGTGACCTTTCATGGCAGTAAGGTTACACAAGTGGACTTTATTAACTTATCCACAACAAAATGCAGTAGTTTGTGCATTTTCACTGCTTTAGATTGAACATATTCAGAGACTTAGAACCCAAATTTAAAAGAAATATCTCAATCTCATCGTTAGTAATAAGGTAATGCCTGAACTATAATGCTGGCTAGTTGCAAAAAGCATTACTAGTAAGGCTCTCAAAGAGGCTTTTAAATGTGAAGCAACTGTATATTTTTTACAGTTTAAAACCGACACTACACAAAAACTGACCTAAATTTCTTGCAAGAAGGCAAGCCTATTATTACATATTTTCATTTCTCTCTCTCCCTTCCTCTCTGAAAAGAACGTACCTAACACTGATGAAAAGTCGTCTTTAGAAAGCTCTTAAGAACCATGCACTAAAGACAAAATGTGTATGTAAACGGCCTAGGACTACGAATACTCTTTCTTAAGAGGAAAATACACGATTTGAGCCCAAAGCAAAAGTCAAACCTCCACTCCACGCACACAGTACGGCATGTCTAAAAGCAGGCCTACGCCCCAGCTCTCCATCCCACGTCGCACAATTCCCCAGAGGAATCTCACACCCGGTCCCCAAGCCGCCGTCCGAACCGAGCCGGGCAGACACACCCCCTCCCAGGCCAACCCGAGAGAAGACTAGGGTGGAAAAAAGCAGGAGAGAGACCCCCAAATAGAAAGAGGGGGGCTGGCAGAGGAGAACCAGAGCCCCCGGGCGGGGCTAGAGGCACCCGGCCCTCGGCCATCAGGCGGAGGGGCACCTGCACGGACCTTCCTGAACAACACGCAACCGCAGTGCACCATGACTGCGACCCGCCAGCACTCGCTCCCGCAGGACGTGTCTGCGCCGAGTCGCCGCGCAGCCTTTCTACGTCATTGCCGGGCGCCGACTGTGTTTCTCCGCCGGCTCCAGCGGGGAAAGCCGCATGCGCCGTAAAATGTACTCGCGCAGGGCTAGGCGCATGCGCGGTGTGGTGCGACCAATGGAAGGTGGGCTGTGTTCTGTTTAAGGGAAAGCAGCACAGGACTGCGAGGCAGTGTCGAGCCCGGCCGTGCGGCTCAGTGGTGAGCCCCGGCCCAGGAACCAAGAGGTCAGGTTCAGTTCCTGGTCAGAGCACAGGCCCTGGTTGCAGCTTCACCACCAGCAGGGGCCTGCATGGTGCAGAACAATGATTCTCTCTCATCATTGACGTTTCTGTCTCTCTATCCCTCTCTAAAATTAAAAAAAGTATATTTTTTAAAAAGAGATTTCCTTATGAAAGACATATATATTGTATGATGATAAACTGTTTGTCAATAGACTAAAATGAAAATTGTCAAACTTGATTCTCTTCTTTTTTTAAAATATATTTTCTTGATTTTTTACAGAGAGGAAGGGAGAGGGATAGAGTTAGAAACATCGATGAGAGAGAAACATTGATCAGCTGCCTCCTGCACATCTCCTACTGGGGATGTGCTGACAACTGCAACCAAGGTACTTGACCGGAATCAAACCCGGGACCTTTTAGTCTGCAGGCCAACGCTCTAGCCACTGAGCCAAAACTATTAGGGCTTGATCTCTTCTTTGTAGGTTATCTAAATTGACTTTGTGTCTTCTTACCCTGTTAAATAGATCCCCACTTTTGTCTATCATGCTTTGGTTCTGCTTGTCCATAACTAGGTTAGAAACAGCAAAGGTGAAGTCTGTCATCAATTTCACACCCCTCTCGCTGGTGTTCATTAATTTCCTATAGTGACAGGATCTTCCCTCTACACCAGAAACTCTTCCCAGGGCCCTCCAGGGAACTCCTACTGTGGTCTTCCTTCCTCCACAGGCATCTTAGTTTCCTCTTTCTTTACTCTTATATCAAAACGTACCCAGCCCCTACTTTATTTTGGGGGCAGTAGCAAGGACTGGCTAGCCAGTCTGACTAATTAATTGTGTCAAGATGTTTCTAGCTGGAATCAGCAGAAAGTTACTCCTAGTAAAAATAATTGCCTAGTAAACAGCTTCTGGTTACTTCATTCAAGACAGATATCTCTATTGCTGGAATTTTCAGGTGCCATAGCAGGTCAGTGGGAGAGATTTTTGGTGGACGGGCAGGTCTTTCAGATCTGCTTAGCAGATGTTTCCTGTGACATCGACTATAAGCCTAACCCAGATGGAAAAGAAGGAGATTAAGTGTGTAAATACATAAGCCTTTATAAGTGAGTATTCAGGTCTCTTTATGAGACAACAACTATACTCAAATTCCCAGGAAGTTTCCTACGCAGCATATAAATGAAAGTACCTCACTACATGTAGAACCATACACATAATTTTATTGTTTTATATTATTCATCCCACTTCTCTATATTAATATAGTTATTCAAGATGTAAATAGTTTACATACTGTAAGATTAACTTTCTGATACTCTTCAGCATCTATAATTTTTGTTATGAACATTATAGGTTAGCAAGCAGTAATCATTAAATTGGATTAACTAGTACTTAATAACAAAAGGCTTCCTCTGCATTTCCTCTCCCAGAGCCATCTCAAAGACAAAATGTTGAAATAATAGGTGGGGTTTTCATATATATATATTTTATTGATTTTTTGCAGAGAGGAAGGGAGAAAGATAGTCAGAAATATCTATCAGCTGCCTCCTGCACACCCCCTACTGGGGATGTGCCCACAACCAAGGTACATGCCCCTGGCCAGAATCAAACCTGGGATCCTTCAGTCCGTAGGCTGACGCTCTATCCACTGAGCCAATAGCTGTTTTTCTTTTTAGTATTCATAACCTCCCTTTTATGCACCCCCCTTCTCTTCTTTATAATTACTTCTTCTTACTACAGGTACTAGGTAACTATCTGCCTTCCTCTGATAGTGCCCATTAAAACTGAATCTCAGGCATGGATTTGATACCTGTATTTTACTAGTTGACATGATTTTTAAGTCAGTGTGTTAATTCTCTCAGAGCATTAATTTTTTTACTTTTTGTAACTACTAAAAAAAATTCAAGCTATATTGTAGGAGATCCTTCAGTGTAGGACATATGTGGAAACAGAGGAGGCTTCTTGGTATCACTAATATAACAGAATATCACAGCTGACTTTGCTTCTGTAAGATTCATTCTAGCCCAATTATTTTATTGATTCTATAACCTAATTGTCATCAAGCTTCACTAGCTTTCATATATAAAGGAAATAATACAACCCAAAGATCTTCTTCACTGTAATCCTTTATCCATAATGATCTCCAGGGATGTTTCTCTCCCCCCCGCCCCCACCCCTTAAATAACAAATTTGGTCATATCACTGTATTCAAGACCCCTCATGGTCTCAGAATGACTGCTGTAGTTCCAGCCATCATGTCCATGTTCCAGTTGAGAACATTTATGATGTTGCTTTCTTGGAAGTTCTGTTCTCATATCTTCTTGCCACCTTAATGTTGAGAAAGATTTTTTAAAAAGCTGGATACATTGCCATCTCCAACTATTTAGCTATCAACATCTTATCCTTTTTAATATAACCTAACAGGGTCCATCTGGCTCAGGCCTTGGACTCATTATATATTTTCTGAATATTAATTAATTTATTTATTTATTCTTAAGAAAAACAGTAGCTGGATTGCTAACTCCTCTGACATATGAATCACCTGAAGTGGGGCATAGAGTTATTCTCACTCATTAGCCTTATAATCCCCAAAAGTAACCTCAAATATTCTTTTCGTTTCATGCTATTCAAAATATTGTTACTCTGAGAACCATTATAAATTGGGGTCTTACACTGTACAATTAAGTCAAGTGGATTGAACAAATGAGAGCTATATACCAGGTAAGCTCTTCCTCTCTCTAAAATAAAATGTAGCATTGTCAAAGTGAGGGCCTTAGGCCATACAATTTTTGTCCTGAAATAAAACCTATGTAAAGAAAAAAAAAGTGGCTTTATGTTATTGTCTTCTTCCTAAGGAATTATGGTTTGTTCATTCATCCATTCATGTAACAATCACTGAATAACTAATTTATCTCACACACACAGCTATGTACTAGAAAACTGCCATGATTTTTAGAATTATTAAGCAAGAATAATAAAGCAGAGTAGTGGTGCTAATGAAAGAAAGAAGCAAATTTTAATATTTCTGATACCAGAATTCAGTGAGTGGATAAAACTTATTCCTAAAGAACATGAATTTACTTTGCTCTTAATGCATCCTGTTTTTAATAGGAAGGGTATCATTGAAAGGTTACTTTCTTAGAGATATTTATAGAAATCCTAAGAATTAGTTGAGTCATGTTTGTAAGCCCCCCATTATCAACCACTTGTACTAGAGCAGTGGTTCTCAACCTTCTGGCCCTTTAAATACAGTTCCTCATGTTGTGACCCAACCATAAAATTATTTTCGTTGCTACTTTATAACTGTAATGTTGCTACTGTTATGAATCATAATGTAAATATCTGATATGCAGGATGGTCTTAGGCAACCCCTGTGAAAGGGTCATTCGACTGCCAAAGGGGTCGCGACCCACAGGTTGAGAAACGCTGTACTAGAGGAATAAAAATATCTTAAGGGGCTATTGCTATACTATGAGTCATTGATTATTTTCTCTTTTTTATACTTTCTTTTAATCATCTACAGGTATAAGAATGGCAGTGGAATTATCAGGAAGCCCTTTGATCATGATGCTTCCTGCTTGTCCAAAACAAGAGTGCTCATGCAGCAGGAAAGTCAATAATATGTTCAGGATTCTCATGTACCTAAGCCATTTTCTTTGTTGCTTGTTACTGATACTTCATAAAGCAATAGCCATTTACAGTAAAATAGAATTCTTAGATTTTTAAAGAATAATTCAAAATAAGAAAATGAATGTTTATATCAGTACATTCATATATAGTTTGTCTTTAATACTACCACATCGTAAAGTACCCAGCTAGAATATTCTTCTCTAGAAAGAAGCATTGGCAGACTGCAGTCATTATGCCTAACCACTGCAGGGGTAAGACAGTTTGCTCTCTCAGCAGGATTCTTGGAGGTCCCTACACATCTAAATGAGCATGAAGAAGGGATCAGGCAACCCCTATCTCTGTCCATTGGAACTGGAGGACCTCATCAGTCCAATAATTTTGTGATCATTTCTGTAAAAAATATGAATTTGGGTCTGACATCTTACTTTAGTATGAAGCATTTACTTCATCTTGATACGTTGGCTATAACTTGTCATTCAATGTTCCTGCACAGGTGGGGTCCTGGCAGGTGATCTGGGCCAATAGAGGGAGGTTGGCTGCGGGAGCACACTGACCACCAGGGGACAGTTTCTGCATTGAGCGTCTGCCCCCTGTTGGTCAGTGTGCGTCATAGTGACTGGTCTACCGGTCATTCGGTCGACCAGTCATAATGGTCACTTAGGCTTTTATATATATAGATAGTGCTGGAAGTCCTAGCTACAGTGGTCAGACAAGAAGAAAAAAAATCAAAGGCATCAAAATTGTAAAGGAGGAAGTAAAACTCTCATTATTCACAGATGACATGCATATTGTACATAAAAACCCTAAAGACTCCACCAAAACACTGCTAGATTTAATAACTGAATTTGGCAAAGTAGCAGGATACACAATTAACATCCAGAAATCTATGGCACTTTTATACATCAATAATGAACTCAGAAAGATAAACTAAAAAAAAAAATCTCAAATACCATTGCAATAACAAAAAGAAAATAAGATACCTGGAATAAACTTAACCAAGCAACTAAAAGACCCATACTTGAAAATCTCTAGAACATTGAAAAAGGAAATAGAGGAAGATACAAACAAGTGGAAGCATATAAAGTGTTCATGGATTGGAAGAATTAACATAATTAAAATGTCCATACTACCCAAAGCAGATTCAACGCAATCCCTATTAAAATATCAGTGGCATATTTCACAGATCTAAAACAAATATTCCAGACATTTATATAGAATCAAAAAAGACCTTGAATAGCCTCAGCAAATCTTGAGAAAGAAGAACAAAGTTTGAGGGATCACAATACCGGTCAAACTATACTACAAAGCCATTGTAAGAAAACAGCCTGTTACTGAGTAAGAACA
>NW_005873273.1:25422-26834 GCF_000147115.1 Myotis lucifugus
CAGAAATTGACCCACACCTTTACGGTCAATTAACATTTGACAAAGGAGACAAGAGCATACAATGGAGTAAAGATAGTCTCTTCAACAAATGGAGTTGGGCAAATTGGACAGGTACATGCAAAAAAATGAAATGACCACCAACTTACACCATACACAAGAATAAACTCAAAATGAATAAAAGACTTAAATGTAAGTCACAAAACCATAAAATCTCAGAAGAAAACATAGGCAGTAAAATTTCAGATATCTTATGTAGCAATATCTTCATTGATACATCTTTTAGGGAAAGAGAAACAAAGGAAAAAATAAACAAATGGGACTACATCAAACTGAAAAGCTTCAGCATAGCAAAAGAAACCACCAACAAAATGAAAAGAAAACCCACTGTATGGGAGAACGTATTTGCCAATGATATATCTGATAAGGGGTTAATTTCCAAAATATACAAAGAACTCATACAACTCATCACCAGAAAGACAAACAATCCAATTAAAAATGGGCAAAGGACCTGAATAGACACTTCTCCAAAGAGGACGTACAGATGGCCAATAGATATGAAAAAATGCTCAAATCACTGATCACCAGAGAGATGCAAATTAAAACTATAATAAGGTATTACCTCACACCTGCCAGAATGGCTACTATCAATAAATCAGCAAACAAATGCTGGCTATGAGATGGAGAAAAGGGAACCCTAGTACAATGCAGATTGGTGCAGTCACTGTGGTAAACAGTATGGAGTTGCCTCAAAATATTTAAAATGGGCCCTGGCCATTGTTGCTTAGTGGTTAGTGTCAGCCAGTGCACCAAAGGGTCACTGGGTTCAATTCCAGGTAAACAGCAGATACTTGGGTTGCAGATTTAATCCCCCACTGATGTGTCTCTCTCACATCAATATTACTCTCTCTCTTCCCTTCCCTCCCTCTTTATCCCTCTCTCTAAAAGCCAATGGAAAAAGAAATATGCTTGGGTGAGGATTAAGAAAAAAAAGAAAAAAAATTTTTTAAATTATTTTTTAAAAATTTAAAATGGAACTGCCATTTGACCCAACAACCCCACTTCTGGGAATATATCCTAAGAATCTCAAAACACCAATCAGAAAGAATATATACACCACTATGTTCATAGCAGCATTATTTACAATAACTAATATCTGGAAACAGCCCAAGTGCCCACTGGGAGATAAGTAGATAAAAAAGCCATGGTACATCTACACAATGGAATACTATGCAGCTGTTAAAAACAAGAGTGTTTATCTTTTGAGACAACATGGATGGGCCTGGAGATTATTATGCTAAGCGAAATAACAGTTAGAAAAAGACAAATATCTCATGATCTCACTCATATGTGGAATCTAATGAACCAAGTAAACTGATGAACAAACAGGTCCAGAGGCATGGATGTGTGGAACA
>NW_005873274.1:0-10812 GCF_000147115.1 Myotis lucifugus
TGAGCAGGCCCAGACCTTGACTAGGGAGCAGCCGGCCACCGGTGCGGGCCGCGCCGGCCAGGGCAGGTGTCGCACACAGGTCCTCGTTCTCCCTGTGAAGTGGGGTGATGGCAGCCCCCCGCCCCGCCTCCCTCCAGGCACTCGTCTGCCCTGGGCAGGGAGTTGGTTCTGCTCCACAGAGGGCGCTGTCTCCCAGGACCCCCTGCAGTATCTGCGATTGTCCCAGACCTTCCGTTGGACCCCTGAGTGCATGGGAGAGAGGCTGGCGCTCCCGGCTCCCGGGCGGTGCCTTGGAGGGCGCGTGCACCCCTCTGCCCGGCCCGGCCGGCCGTGTTGCTGGGAATTGGGGTCGGTGAGCCCCGGGGGACGGAGGGGCTGGGCGCCTGGGCCTGGCTCTCCTCCGTGGTCTCTGGCCGGGGTAGCAGGCCCATCTGTGGGGTCCTGACCGCCTCCTGTGCTTCTTGTCTTGCAGACTTCTCCACCCAGGTGAACTCCCCCCTCAACTCGCCCACGGGGCGGGGCTCCATGGCTGCCCCCTCGCTGCACCCCTCACTGGGGCCCGGCCTCGGTGCCCCGCTCGGCTCCCCGGGACAGCTGCACTCGCCCATCAGCACGCTGAGCTCCCCCATCAACGGCATGGGCCCGCCCTTCTCCGTCATCAGCTCCCCCATGGGCCCCCACTCCATGTCCGTGCCCACCACGCCCACGCTGGGCTTCGGCACCAGCAGCCCGCAGGTAAGTGGGGGTGGGGCCGAGGGCGGGGCCTGGGCCACCTGCGGGACGGCTGTGGCGTCACGTGGCCCCGGGGCCCCCTCATCTCTGGGAAGCGGAGCCTCAGAGAGGCGGCCTTGGCCTGGGTTCGAGCCTGGGCCTGGCTGACCCTTGAGCCCGTGGCCCTCAGAGGTCACCACTCCAGCACGGCCCCCTCCTGTCGGGGGTCCCCTGCTTGCATGGCTTGGAGCTCTGCGGGTGGGGAGTCCATGTTCTCAGGCTGACACCCACCTCCTGGGCCCATGTCCTCTCAGCAGCCCCTGTGGCGCCTTCTTGGGCCTGTCCTTCCCCTCCCGTCTCTGCCCATTCCCAGGCCCTGTGGCCTCGGTACTCTACCAAACCCCGCCGGGCAGATGTGTCCGGGTGCAGTGCAGACGCGTCCCTGCTGGGGTGCCCGGCCTCGGGCCCGCGTGGCCCCGCTCACTGCCCGGCTCCGGGGCCTGTCTAGACGGGGGATGGCGGAGCAGCTCGCTGGCTTTCCCGGGGCGACCTCGTCACCCCTGTGCACCTGGGGCTGGGGGTCAGCACAGGGCTCCCAGCCCCGCAGTCCCCTGGCCTTCCAGAAGCCGGCAGAGGCCGCGGGATGGAGGAGGGCGGCTCGGCCACCTTCCTGGGCTATTTGGTGTAGCTGCCGCCCCCCTTCTTGCTGGCTGCCGGGGCACACGAAAGGGCAGCTGAGACTGCAGCCTAGGCAGTGGGGTGCCTACGCCCTCAGAGCCCCGCAAGCTTGGTGCTTACAGACCTGCTGCCCGGCCTGGCTCCGGAGCGCTGCAGTGGGCTGTGCAGGGGCGGGGCCTAGGGTGCCCGCAGACCTCGGGGTGCCTGGTGGCCCTGACCCTGTTAGCCTGCCTGGGGTCAGGGATGGGTGGAACTGGTGGGGGTTCCAGGGCCGCCTCTGCTCTGCCCTCTGTTCCCTGCACGCCCTGCGTTCCTGGCGCGGACGGTGCTTGTTGAATCCAGAGGTGAGCGAAGGGCCCAGGTCGCTCCGGGTGGACGAGGGGTCCAGGCAGGGGTTAGGCCAGGAGGGGGAGGGGAGAGCAGACCGTGTGCCCAGAGGGTCGCCGCTGTCCTGCTGGTCGGCTGTCGGTCTGTCTGTTTCCAGGCGGTTGGGCTGCACTTGGCTTTGTGTGGTCTGAGCCATGCTTGCCCTCTGCCCGGGCCCCTGACCCCTGACCCCTGACCCCTGCCTCACCTCTCAGCATAGCTCTTTCCCTGGGAGCTGAGCCTGGCTTCCTGGCGTCAGCAGTTGGTCCTGGAAACCGGGGTTCCCCATATCCATGGGGTGTGGGTGGAGTTCCAGAGCCGTGCCCCCACCCCTGCTCCAAAGCCACAGCATTGAAGGCGGCGTCGCCGGAACCAGCGCGGTTCTGTCTTCTGCTGCTGTCGGAGGGGCTGGCGCTCTGCCCAGCACTGCCTTCGCGAGTCCACGGCCAGGGCCCGGCCTGGCCCCATCCACCCCACCTGAGCCCGCCTGCAGGGCCGTGGACGTGTGGGGGTCGGCAGAGCCAGACCACAGTATAGGCACTGGCACCCCCGCTGTCCTGCGCCTCCTCTGGTCTGGGGGCTTCACCCTCACAGGGCCCAGGGAGCGTCCTCATCACATCCCAGAGCTTGCCCACAGCGCCTGGCACGCGTGGGCACCTTGGTGTCCCGGCCTCGCCAGCTCAGCAAAGCCTCCCGGTCCAGGCGCGGCCCCGGCCCTGCCTGCTCCTTGCTGTGGTCGCCGTGGCGGTGAGGCCTCAGCCACCTGGCGTCCACACGTGGCTGAGCGCGCCTCACAGGGTTTGACTCCGCTCTGATGGGCAGATGGAGGCAAGGGGCGGGGTGCTCCGGGAGGCAAGTGGGGGGCTCCGGGCCTGCCCTCGGTGCGTGGAGGCCCGGAGCCCCCCACTCGAGTTCTGCTCGTGGCGAGGGCCTCCCAGCGCGCCAGTGGGTGGGGGTGGGGGGCTGCGTGGCGATGGGAGGAAGGTCCGTGGTGTAGGGGAGAAGCCGTAAGGATGAGCAGGGGCCCCGGGGCGTTGGCCAGGCAGCGGTTCTCTGAGTAAGTCCCTCGGGCTCCGGCTCCGGCGGGAACTGAAATAAGCCCAAGGATATGAAAGGGGAAACGCGGGGGACCGCACCCTGGCCACACCGAGGAGGCTTCAGGCTCTGGGTCCCGAGGAGACGGGTGGAGTGGAGGTAGGGGCGTCGGGGCCCCAGTGGGGGGGGGCGGGGGGGCAGAGCGAGGCCCCGGGCTGCCTGCTCTCTTCTGGGAGCCATACCAGCCCGAGGCCTGGGAAGGGGAAGGACCGCTGCCCGAGGACCTGCCTGTGGCCGTGTCGGACTGCCTGGCAGTTGAGATAAAAGGCAGAGTGGGGCCTGGCCAGTGTGGCTCAGTGGTTGAGTGTCGACCTATGAACCAGAGGTCACAGTTGGATTCCCGGTCAGGGCACACGCCTGGGTTGCAGGCTCCATCTACAGTAGGGGGCGTGCAGGAGGCAGTTGATCCATGAATCTCTCTCATCGTTGATGTTTCTATCCCTCTTCCTTCCTCTCTGAAACCAATTTAAAAAACACGTATGTACATAGATGTGTATATATACAAGGCGGGGGGGAAGAGAGGGAAGAGAGGGAAGCGCGGGCAGAGTGGGTGGCCCAGCCCCAGAGGCTCGGTTGGATGCCATCCTGTGCCCCTCAGGGTTGCCGGTTTGACGCCTGGGTGGGCACACGCCTGGGTGGCAGGTCCGATCCCAGTCAGGGCCCCCATGGAAGGCACCGGATTGATGTCTCTCTCATCGGTGTTCCCACACGGGCAGGGTCTCCGAGGGCTCCCAGCTCCGGCCCACCTCCTCTCCCACACGGGCAGGGTCTCCGAGGGCTCCCAGCTCCGGCCAGCTCTGTGCCCAAGGGATGCGGAGCCCGGGCGGGCGGTGTGCGCCACAGCCTGGGAGTCAGTGTGCCACGGCACTGACCGAGACCAGCCTCTCCGTCTGTCCTGCCTGGTGGGACCTGGCCAGCCTTCCTCCAGCGCTGCCTCAGTTTACCTAGGGCAGCCCCAGTCTCAAGGACCTGCACGTGGGGGCCGGGAGACAGGGCAGGTGCCCCCTTCCCACCCAGCATGGTTTGGGCAGCCACAGGAGGGGAAATGTTCATTCTTGTCCCCGGGATGCCGGGCTGACCCAGCCGCAGGCATGGTGGCGGTCCCCCCTCGGGGCTCCCAGTTGGCTCCCAGTTGGCTCCTCGGGGCCTGCCCTTGGCCGCTGGTGCCGTCCCCCCACTTCCAAATGTTTGGTCGGGCAGCCCCTCCCTGGCCCCAGGCCGGGCGGCGGGGCTCTCCTCGGGGAGAGGTGTGGGGGTGCGGCTGTGTTCCCGCCCGCGGCCCTCAGACAGGCGCTCCTGCTCTCAGTCTCGCACGCGGGAACCTCGGGCTCGGAGGGATGACCTCCCCCAAATCACCGCGGAGGCGGCAGGATTGGAGGATAAGCTAGGCCCGTCCCTGGCTCCTGGCGGCCAGCTGTGCGGGTGCCCGGGTGGGTCACTGGGGGGCCTTCTGCAGCGAGCGGGGTCACACCTGGGGGCAGGGGCATTTCCCTGGGGTTCCCACGCCGTCTGCCTGAGACCGGCCTGCGGAGCCCGGGGTGCAGCAGCCCTGGGCACGCAGTAGGCGCCTTCTCGAAGCTGTGCGTGCCCCTCCTCGTCCCCTCTCATCCGGGACGCACCCTGCCCCCTGCAGACAGTGCAGGCCACGCAGGCTGCCCTGCTCTGCGGTGGGGGCCCCGGATGCTCGCCCCGTGGGCTGGCTCTGGCCCCCCACAGCCCCTCGCGTCCCGTGGGGCGGTCACCGTCTGCACAGAGCACCTGGCCGAGGAGGGACTGGGAGGAGGCCCGTGGAATGCCGTGGGGGCGGTTCCCATGTGTGTGCCGTGAGCACCGCGCTCTCCGGCCCCGTGAGAAAGGGGGGGTAGGAGTTGGGGGTCACGGGAAGGAAGAGGATGAGGTTCCTGTGTGGGGAAGTGCCCGGGGCTACCAGGGGGCAGCAGCTGCTGCCGCCCATCCCCGATTTCCGCCTTTGTCAGGGGTTTGCAGAAGTGGGGTGCTAGGGTGCTGCCGGGCCGGGGTCCTGGCGCCTGGGAGGCGGCTGGCTTGTGGGATGCAGTGGGCAGCACCGCGGGGCCCTTAGTGCTGACAGGAGAGCCGGGCAGACGCAGCGGAACCAAAATTGCTGTGTCATTGCAGCCCCGGCAGCTGTTGCCAGGGTGACGGTGAGTTTCCCACGCTTCCTCTGGCGGCGTCGGGCTGCCGTGCAGGGTGCAGGGCTGTGAGGAGAGGCAGGGTGTCCCTCGCAGTGGATGCCCGAGGGGTGTCTCTGTCCCCCTCTCCTCCAGACACGTGACCGGAGACCCCGCCCTGCCCCCCGAGGCCCGGGCATGTGGCCTCTGGGTGGACCCCAGCTCTCCTCCCTCCTCGCTGTGACCAGGCCTCAGTGCCCCTCTGTGTGCTGGGGATCCCCCAAGCGCCTGGCTTACCGGGAAGGTCATGGGGCTCACACTGTCCTGCCGAGGGAGTGCCCAGTAAGGGAGGTGGTTCTTGGGCGGGCGAGGGGCAGGGGCTGTGCGGGGTCCCCTTCTGAAGCCAGCAAGTGGGGGGTCGGCACGCAGCTGGTGCTCCGTGGGGCTCAGCCCTGCTGTTCCCCGGCTGTGGCCTGGGGTGGGCAGAGCCGCCTCTGAGCCTCAGTTTCTCTGTAAAGTGGGGGTGTGGCAGCGCTTCCCTGGCTGCAGGGCTGCGGGGGGCTGTGGCCAGGCTGAGCCCGCGTTCCCTCCTCAGCTCAGCTCGCCCATGAACCCCGTCAGCAGCACGGAGGACATCAAGCCCCCGCTGGGCCTCAATGGCGTCCTCAAGGTCCCGGCCCACCCCTCAGGGAACATGGCGTCCTTCACCAAGCACATCTGTGCCATCTGCGGGGACCGCTCCTCAGGTAGGCGGGCAGCGGGCACAGGGCCCTCGGGCGGGGGTGGGGCAGGGTCGGCCGGCAGCGAGGGGTGCCCGGGCTCTGGACCTTCTCGGGTTTTCACGTCGGGGAGAAATAAGTGGGGCGCCCATGGTGGCCAGGGTGGTCCGGAGGCCCCGGAGAGGAGGCAGCTGGTGGTGGTGACGCTGGCATAGGAGGCGGCAGTGCAGGCTGTGCCTCTCTGGGCTGAGCCGGGGCAGAGGACCCCTCGCATTCACCTCTGCACCCCAGTAGCCCCCGGGGAGGACACGGACAGGGCCGGCCCCCGCGGGCCTGGGCCTCCCCCAGCGCTGGACCCGAGGCCAGGTGGAGGCCAGGGGCCCGGGGGTGCAGGGGTGCAGGCGCTCACGGCCGCCCGCCCGCAGGCAAGCACTACGGCGTGTACAGCTGCGAGGGCTGCAAAGGCTTCTTCAAGCGGACGGTGCGCAAGGACCTGACCTACACCTGCCGGGACAACAAGGACTGCCTGATCGACAAGCGGCAGCGGAACCGCTGCCAGTACTGCCGCTACCAGAAGTGCCTGGCGATGGGCATGAAGCGGGAAGGTAGGCGCGGGGGCCCTCCTTCCTGAGCCGCCCCCAGCCCTGCACCGGAAGCTTCGCCGCACTCTGGTGGCGGGTGGCTGCTTGCATACCTCTTGTGACGGGGCGCTCACTCCCTGTAGAGGCCGCCGCCGCCGCCGCCGCCGCCGCCGCACTATGGGCAGCATGTCCGGGGCCGGGAATCTCACCCACCAGATCCCTCCTGAGCGCCTGCTGTAGGCCAGGCTCCGGGACCCCAGGAGGGCAGCCTCGGTCCCGCACGGTGGCGCCCGGTGCTGCGGGGACAGCTCTTGCTCAGACCCTCTCCTGGGGGTAGTGTCCAGGGCCAGCACGGGCCTCCAGGGACACAGGCAGAGGCCGAGGACAGTGAGGGCCACGGCTGGAGGTGGGAGGTGGGGCGGGAATGGGCCGAGACTGGCCCGGGACGGCGGGTGCACATGGGTCCTGGGCTGTGTCCCTGCCGTCCAGTAGGGGCGGTCGAGGAGGCCCTAGTGGGGGCAGCGCCGATTGGAGGGCGGTGGGGGGCAGGGAGCTGCGGAGACCATCAGGCGTCCCCAAGCCTGCTGGACGCCGGGGTCAGGCTGTGCTCTGTTCCCCCTGCAGCCCTGGCGGGGTGACCCCAGCTCCGGGGCCGGGAGCAGAGGGCTCCAGCTGCCGGCCTCTCGGCCTTGGATTGTGGGCCCGGCTTATTGACATTTGCCGGGGGCGGGGCCAGCAGGGAGCACGAAGGTCACTCCTCTGAAGCCACTGAAAGGCCAGGCGGTGCAGCCAGGCCTGGGTCTGGGCCCGCAGTCCTGGCTCGCATGTGGCCTCCTCCTCGCTCCTGGCTGTCCCTGGCCTGTTTCCCCATCGGTAGGTTTGGTGACCCCTGCGCGCAGTCACTCTCTCCAGAGGGTGGGCGCCCTGGGGTTGGGGTCTCGCCGTCTGTCCCCTTCTTCACGTGGCTGTTCCGAGGCCCAGGCGTGGCTGGCCTGTGTCCCTCTCCTTCCCACTGCCTCCCGACTGCCCTTCTTGTGGCGGCTGCAGTTTTTTCCAATTTCTTTCTTTTCTTGTTTTCGGCTCCTCCTCAGCCCAGTTGTTCTCGTTCAGAAATCGGAACCTCAGCGGGGCCATGGTGTCCAGCGGGGATTCCTCCCTGAGGCTGCAGGCGCGGGGCACGGTGATGCGGGCGGGGCCGGCTCATGTAGTGCATGGGCCGCCCTTCCTTGTGCAGGTGGAGGAACTGAGGCCAGGAGGTCAGGGCTTGTCCGAGAGCATGTGGGGCTGAGTCGGCCTCAGGCTCCCTCAGGACTGATATCTTTAGGCCCCTGGGGTGGCGTGTGCCCGGCCGATTGCCCTGGGTGCCCAGTGCAGTCAGGGAGGGCTTGCTGGAGGTGGTGGGACACAGTAACGCTCCTGAAGGATGGGGATCGGGCCGGGATGAGCGTGAGGTGGGCAGTGGATTGGGTTGGAGCCTGGCCAGGTGCTGGGCACCATGTGCCAGGGGGAGGTGGGCACCCTGGCATGAGCCCGAGGCTGCAGCACAGACAGGCTTGGAGCGTGGCCGAGGTCTCTGACTCACCGAACCCACCACGCCTGGTGCCGGGCCCACAGCCGTGAGCTGTGGGTACCTTCTGTTGAAAGTGAGCGTCACATAGCCACGCAGGGAGGCACCGCCCCAGCCTTGGGCATCGGGCAAGGCTCGGGGGGGAGGTGGCCAGGCCGGTGCCTGAAGAAGGGGTGTCAGGCAGGCCGCTTGCCCAGCCCGAGGGTGTCGAGAGATCCTGTGCCCCAGAGGGTGACCCTCCACAGGTCCCTGGGCCTGTCCAGCTGTCCCCCTCGGGCCTGGGTGTCCTCACCCGCCAGCTTCCTGTCCCCTCGAGGCCCCGTATCACCCAGTGGAGCTGTAGTTGGCAGGGAGACCCCCCCCCCCCCGTCTGACCCGCCAGCGCCTGGGTCTCGTCCCGAGCAGCTGTCAGGGGCGCCTTCTGTGTACGGCCTCGCTGGCACCGCCCCTTCTCCACACGCTGTCCCAGCCGGTGCTGTGGGGCTGTCCCATACCTGGCAGACGGGTGCCAGCCCAGGGCTGCGTCCCTCCGGCCTCCGCGCTCTGGTCTGAGCCCCGGGCGTGTCGGGGAGGCGGTGTGGGCCCTCGAAGCCGGGCTTACGGGCCGGTCAGTGCCTGACCCCGCCAGGCCCAGCGCCCTCGGCCTCCTCCCGGGTTTCGGTCAGAACGTGCAGCAGAGCCCTCGTGCCCGGGCTCACGGAGCAGAGCTGCCCCACCGGCCGTGCAGGGTGTTTGAGAGCCAGGTGGGCGCTGCCCCGGGCATGTGGCTCCCCCTGAGGTGGTGGCTTGTCATGTTTCCTGGTGCCAGAGGGGCACAGTCCGCAGCCGTCCTCGGGAGAGTGACACGTGACCCCCGTGTGGCCTCAGTGCTGTCCCTGCAGGGCGCTCCAGGGTCTCCCAGGACGAGTGGCCCAGAGGGGCCGGGAGGCATGCCCCCCGCAATCTGTCCTGCAGCCCCGAGCCGGGCGCTAGGCACGGCCCAGCCCCTGGAATGGCCCTGACACAGCTCCTCTCCTCTGCTGTTCTGGGCAAAGTACTGCAGGGAGGACTCCTGGTGGTGGCGGCGCTGTGGCCACACAACTCAGGGCAGCGTGGTCACCCAGGGGAATGGGCGCCAGGCGTGCCAACCCACTGTGCCCGTGGCCAGGAGCTTATAGGAGCTGAGCTGCACTCTCAGGCCCAGGGGCTGGGGGGAGGGGCAGCTCGGGGCTGGCACTGGTTGGGTGACCCCAGGGAGAACCCAGGAGGTCAAGCTCCGGGCGGACGGGACCTACCTCTTTGCCTAACGAGGTGCTGCCGAGCACAGCACCGTGGGGCAGTGGAGGTCTGAGTATGAGCAGCCGCCAGTGGCCTGTTCCATAGCATGTGGGGGCGGGGCAGGGTGGGGCGGGGCGGGGCGGAGGCCCAGGTGGAAATGCCCCTCGGCCAGCCCCCCCCCAGCTGAGCCCCCGCCTGTCGCTGGAGCGTGGGGTGCAGGGCTGGGGGCGCCTGGTCTGATGGGGGAGGCAGGCCCAGGCGTGGGGTTCCCAGTCTGAGGGGGGAGGCTGGCCTCCTGCTTCCTCCTCCAGGAAGGCCTCTCCCTGCTTCCTTCCTCCCGACCTTCGCTTCCTGTGCCCCGTCTCCGGACTCTGAGGGCTGAGGGACCGGGGTGCGGAAGGGGCAGTGTCTGGTGTATGTACATGTGTACACGTGTGTACATGTGTACATGTGTACATGTGTGTGCATGCACAGGCACGCGTGGCCCCACACATTTCTCCTGTAGAGGAAGAGCCGGCTGGGTCAGGTGCCTCCCTGTCACCCTTGGGCAAGTGACTGCTCCTCTGGGCCTCGGGGTGCCCTGCGGGCGGCGAGGCCATCGGCAAGGGGCCCCCAGCACTTGCCCTGGGAGCGCGGCAGGTGGCAGCACGGTGCCTGGTGGGGCTGTGTGCATGTGTGTGTGTGTCCTGTGTGTGCGTGTGTGTGCGTGTGTGCGCGTGCACGTTGTGTGATAACTCAGTGCGGACTGTGTCCTGGGTCGCGTCCCTCAGCTGAAGGCGGGCGGTCCCTCCGGGCTCAGGACCCCGAGTTCGCTGTGCACCGGCAGCGCCCCCTCGGGTCTCGGTGCCCGGCCCTTAGGAGAGGGGGTTGGGCCACAGCCTTGGGTGAAATCCAGTCCTGCCTCCCGGGGGTCACGTAAGGGACAGACGGTCCCAGCTGGCAGCGCCCACAGCGCCCACAGCAGAGGAGGCAGCAGGGCCAGTGCCCGCCAACCCGGACGCCCCTTCCCACACGCTCGCCCTCATGTCAGCGGGTCTCCTGATGTTGGGGACCCTGCCTGTGTTGGGGTGAGCCCCTCTCTGGCCGTTGGCTGCTGGGGGAGGGTCTTCCCGGGGATTCCCAGCCTCCTCTGCCCACTGTGCTCAGACCCCGTCTTCCCAGACGCCTCCCGCCCGAGGTTCCTGGAGCGCCGGTCAAACAGGACCCCACCTGGGGGCCACCTGGGGGGCCCCTCCCTCTCCGGCCCCCGCCGTGGCCTGTAAATACCGCAGCCTTTGCGAGGGCGCTGCTCAGAGCTGCGGGCCCTGCAGCTTCTCAGTGCCTCATGAAGTCCCGGCTAATTACCCCCCCCCCCGTGGAGGCAGGTGCGGGGACCCCCCACTGCTCCGGGCGCTGCCCCCCCGCTCAGGGCCACCCTTGGCAGCTCGGGCTCCCTGCACCGGGGCTGTCTGGAGAGGGAGGAGGTCCCCGAGACCGGGCCCCAGGGTGGGGAGCGCGGGAGCGGAGGTGCAGACAGAGCTGTGAGCATCTCGAGGCACCGCCTGGGCCCAGGCTGTAGGGGGCGCCGGCGCTCAGGGCGGGGCTGAGGAGAGGGGTACAGAGGCGAGGCTGCCCGGCCGCACAGCTGTCGGGGGAGCAGGGTCGGGGCGGCTGCCCCCGTCCTGAGAGCTCAGCCGTGCCCCTTGGCATGCCTGAGCCTCAGTTTCCCC
>NW_005873274.1:11426-27235 GCF_000147115.1 Myotis lucifugus
CGGCGGACAATCATTGCCTGTCGGTCATATTCAGGCACTAGCAAGATGATTGGGTATTCTGCCAACCCTCGGGACTCCCCAGCACAAGCAGGAAGCCTGGCACCCCGGCCTTGGGGCTCTCCCAGTAACTCCTGCTAGGAGCTGTGGACGGGCGGCCCCGGAGGTGGGCCCAGCTCTGCCTCTCCCCGGCCCTCGGCCCTCCCCCGGGTCTGCAGCCCTGGGCTTGAGCAAGGGGCTACTTCCCAGCCCCCTTCCCCCAGTGGGGGGGGGGGAGGGGGAGAGGGGTGCACAGGAGTGTTGGTGCAGGACTCTGCGTGTCACCCAAACTCCCCCAGTGCAGTGGGTCCCCAGGGACCCCCAGAAGCCGAGGGTCTTGTTTGGGGTGGGCTCTGAGGAGGCTGTGGTCCCCAGGGGTCTGGGGTGGTTCCCTGGCTCAGCAGAGCAGGGCCCCAGGAGGGTGGGCTCAGGTGGGCTTGGGGGAGGCCGCGCCACAGCATCTGGGGCGTCCCGGGGAGGCACGGCCCTGACACGCCAGCTGGCTTGGGCCCTAACGGTGTGGCGTGAGCAGCCCCTCTGGCCCCATAACAGGCCTCAGGCTCTGGCCTTTCCCCTCTGCCTGCTCCCCCCCAACCCCCGTTCAAGGCCCTTGGTGCCCCCACCAGAGAGGAGGGGGTGGATGTGGGCGTCAGCCCGGGAGCCGCCTCGGGTGCTCCGTGTGGGGCCTGCTGGTGACTCCCGGGGCCCGGCCCCTCGGGAAAGGGTGGCCCGAGCTGTGGTTCTGAAGCCAGGGGCCTCCCAGCTCCAGTGTGGGGAGACCTGGCCGCCTGGGTGTTCTTGGGGACAGGGTTGATGTGAACCCCTTCTTCTCGGCTGCCTCCCGACCCCTCATCGCTCCAGTCCTCCTGCTCTGGCCCTGGGCCCTGCACGCCTCTGCTGCCCCGGAATCCGTCTTCCTGCCCCTCCGTCTCAGCGCCCCTCTTCCGGGAAGCCCCCCGGCTCTGCCTCTCTCCAGCTGGGATCTCTGCTGCGGGGCCAGCGCCGGGGGCTGGGGCGCCCTGGCGGACGTGGGGGGAGTGCGAGCGGTCTCTGTCTCAGCCGTGCAGGAGGAGCGGCAGCGCGGCAAGGACCGGAGCGAGAGCGAGGTGGAGTCGACGAGCAGCGCCAACGAGGACATGCCGGTGGAGAAGATCCTGGAGGCCGAGCTGGCCGTCGAGCCCAAGACTGAGACGTATGTGGAGGCCAACATGGGGCTGAACCCCAGCTCGGTGAGTGCCGCTGCCCCCCTGGCCTCCTGCCGAGGGACTGTGGGCCCCGGCGAACGCCCCTGGGGAGGACCCATCTGCTGGGCCCGCCTGGGCGTTGCCTTTCCGATTCCTGGAATCAGAGCTGGGACTTTCCCCTTAACCTTCATGCTTCACGTGGTCTCTGGCCTGTCGTCCAGTGGGTGACGGGGACCCCGCATCCGGCCCAGGTTTGCGGGCAGCATTACTTCTAGACTTCATCTGTGTCTCCCCTGGGCCCTGGGCTCAGGGCTCAGGGCTCAGGCTCAGGGGCTGACCCTGAGGTCGTCCAGCCCACCCTGACTGTTCTCCCCCTGGCTCAGTGGCCCAGGTCCTCCCACCCCAACCCCAGGGCCTTTGCACATGCTGCCCCTGCCGACTCCTCAGGCTTCAGTCTCAGCTAAGGTGTCGCTTCCTCAGGGGGTCCTGCTCCTGCCAAGGTGGGCCTGGCCCTGTTAGGTGGGCTCGGCCCCCATCGTTCCCGCACGGCCCTGGCCCTGGCGCTGGCTCGGTGGTGTGTGTGAATTCCCCCTCATCGCCATGAGGCTGGGGTGGCACCGAGCTGCTCTTCACTGCCCACCTTCGGTCAGGCACAGCGACACCTCTGTGCGGCGGGCGCGCACACATGGCCCTCTGCCCCAGTCTAAGAGTGTGGGGGTCCCCTCTTACCTGCTCAGGAGGCTCCGGCAGGCTGAGGCCCCCAGTTCCCTGCACTCCGTGACCCCGTGACCCCCGGTAATGCGGCCTGGCCCATCTCTCCAGTCCCGGTGAGGGGAGGGAGGCAGCTGTGAGGGTTTCAAGCAGAAACCCATGTCGAGCAGAAACTCCAAAAATATCGGAGGCCCAGGAGGGCGGCCAGCGCCTAATTCTGCCGAGTCAGGGCGTCACTTGGAGAGAACAGATCTGGCACCTGGTCTCCCTGTGGTTTCGGTGGAAGGGGGTCGAGGCTGCAGATGGGCAGCTGGCGGCAGGCAGGGCGGCCGGCAGGGGGCGCCTGTGAGCCCACGCAGAGCGCGCCTGCGTCTGTGTGACCTCGCGGCTGGGGGCCACCATCTCCCGGGACGGACGGCCCTGCCGCTCGGGCTCAGGGAGCTCATGGAGCCGTGCTGTTGAGGTTGCTCGTTTAGTGGGAATCGAGGCTCAGAGACGTTAGGTGTTTGTGGAGGCCACACAGCTGGATGGAGCTGGATCCCCTCGCAGCCCCCGCCCCCCGAGGGACCCCCTCCAGGGCCCCCACCTTAGACCCCGTCACTCGATCACGTCAGCAAAGTCGCTTTGGCTGTCAGGCCCCAGCCCTGCGTCAGGCTCCGGGGACGCGGACGTGGCGTCTTTGGCGGCCGCCTCAGCCACGCCGGGTGGAGCGGGCCTGGTCTGGGCTGCGGTCTCTGCCTGCCACTCACTGCGGTGCCCCTCACCCAGCCCAACGACCCCGTCACCAACATCTGCCAGGCGGCCGACAAGCAGCTCTTCACGCTGGTGGAGTGGGCCAAGCGGATCCCGCACTTCTCCGAGCTGCCCCTGGACGACCAGGTCATCCTGCTGCGGGCCGGTGAGTGGCTGGCCTGGCCGGGCGGGGGTCACCCTGTCGCTGTGACAGGGCCTGGCCGGGCGGGGGGTCACCCTGTCGCTGTGACAGGGCCTGGCTGGGCGGGGGGGTGGTGGTCACCCTGTCGCTGTGACAGGGCCTGGCCAGGCAGGGGGTCACCCTGTCGCTGTGACAGGGCCTGGCCGGCCTGGGGGTCATCCTGTTGCTGTGACACGACAGGGCAGCCCTTCCTCTCCTGGGCCTCGGTTTCCCCGTCTGTGAAATGGGGCTAATGCTCGCTCTAGGACTGTGGTCGGGTCACATGGGATCCTCCATGTGATGTCAGCCAGAAGCCGCGGCGTGTGGCTGTGACCGTTTACTGCTCTTAGGGGCTGCCTGTTCCCCGTTGCCGGAGGCATGGAGACACTGAGCACAGACATGGTTTAAGGTTTTCTTCCTGTGCCGTCCCCCCCCCCCCTTTGCTGCCTGCTCTGGTTTCCCTGCCCGCGGGGAGAGCGCGGGTTGGCCTGCGGATCTAACGCGCCTTGTTTCAGACCCGTGGTTTACTGCGTGGGGCTCCACGTAGCGCAGGTTGACCTCTGAGAGTTTGCTGTTGGGACCAGACTGGCAGCTGCTGCTCCGGGGCCGCCCCAGAGAGGATGTGGGAGCTCTCCCAGCTGCTCTGTGGCCTGAGCTGTTCCATGGCCGTCCCAGAGAGAATGTGGGAGCTCTCCCAGCTGCTCCGTGGCCCGAGCTGTTCCGTGGCCGCCCCAGAGAGAATGTGGGAGCTCTCCCAGCTGCTCCATGGCCTGAGCTATTCCATGGCCGCCCCAGAGAGGATGTGGGAGCTCTCCCAGCTGCTCCATGGCCTGAGCTATTCCATGGCCGCCCCAGAGAGGATGTGGGAGCTCTCCCAGCTGCTCCATGGCCTGAGCTATTCCATGGCCGTCCCAGAGAGGATGTGGGAGCTCTCCCAGGTGCTCCATGGCCTGAGCTGTTCCATGGCCGTCCCAGAGAGGATGTGGGAGCTCTCCCAGGTGCTCCATGGCCTGAGCTGTTCCGTGGCCGTCCCAGAGAGGATGGTGGGAGCTCTCCCAGGTGCTCCATGGCCTGAGCTATTCCATGGCCATCCCAGAGAGGATGTGGGAGCTCTCCCAGGCACTCCGTGGCCTGAGCTATTCCATGGCCGCCCCAGAGAGGATGGTGGGAGCTCTCCCAGGTGCTCCATGGCACAAACATCCTGCATTTGCAAAAAGAGACTTCCCTGGCACACGTGTTTGTGAGGCCTTGCCAGGGCCTTTACCGTACCAATGTGCACTGCAGAAGAGAGCCATTTCCCAAACGTAGGTGCTCGGGAACCTCTTTTCAGGGGAACATTCATGGAGTTAGGGTTCCACGTAGCCCACTTGGGGACCCTAGCTTGGGTTCCCCTGGGGATGGTGTGGGACAGGTGGCTCGCGCTGCCTTTGAAGGGTTGGGAAGGGTTGGCTGGCGGCCCCGGAGACGCTGACGGATCGCTCGCCTCCCCCAGGCTGGAACGAGCTGCTCATCGCCTCCTTCTCGCACCGGTCCATCGCCGTGAAGGACGGGATCCTGCTCGCCACGGGGCTGCACGTGCACCGGAACAGCGCCCACAGCGCGGGGGTGGGCGCCATCTTCGACAGGTGGGTGGCCGCCGGGCAGCGTCACGTCCGGCGTGGCATTGGTTCTGTTCACGAAGGTTGGAGTTGGGGCGGAGAGGAAGGTGCAGGATGAAGGTTAGATCCCTCACGAGTCCAGCGTCGGGTCCTCGCGGCCGCGGCTAACGTGGTGCGTTTCCTTCCAGCTCTTTTTTAAATCCTGTGTGTGGGGAGGAAAGCTGCTCTAAAAAACACACGTTTTTATTGACTTCAGAGAGGAAGGGAGTGGGAGAGAGAGAGAAACATCCATGATGAGAGAGAATCGTTGATCAACTGCCTCCTGCACGTCTCATGCTGGGGATGGAGCCCGCAACCTGGGCGTGTGCCCTGACCAGGAACTGAACCGTGACCTCCTGGTTCATAGGTCAGTGCTCAACCACCGAGCCACGCTGGCCGGGCCACCGCTGCACTTTGTAACAAGCAGAAGTGGGTTCCTCTGTAGGCGCGGGTTCCCTGTGCCCGTTAAGACAGTGTGTGCTGTACCCGAGTGCAGCGCGGCCCACGTGTGCCCTGAGAAGGGCCTGCCCCTGACCGGCCGGCTGGGTCTCAGCTGTGGTTCCTGGCCCCCCAGTGGAGCCTGGGCTGCACCGTCTACCTGGGCCCCATCTCTGCTGCCCACCCTTGCCCACAAGCCCTTGGACCAGAGGCCACATGATGTCAGACACACTCTCTCCCACCTGCCCCCCTGGGTCTTTTTCCAGCTGCAAGAATGCCCCCCCCCAAATCCCCCCCACCAGCCCGCAGACCCCAGGCTCCTGGGGCCACAGGGAAAGGCAGGGGCTCCTGGCGGCTGTCCAGGCCCCACCTGGACCACTTCCCTTTGCTCCCCGTGGCCAGCTCCCACCACTCGCCACTTCCTGGATATGCTGTCAGGGTGGGGCTGATGCGGTTGGGGAGCCCGGGCCGGGTGGGAGGCCGTAGCTGGTTGCGGGGTCAGGACACTGCCACTCGGGGACCAGGACACGAGGCTGGGTCAGTTCTCCCACAGGGTTCTGGGGCAGCTCTCTGTTCCCGTGAGGCTGGTGGGTGGCTCTGCGTGGAAATACGTGTCTGGTGAGGAGGGGAACAGGCCCCTCTGAGTGAGGCAGGGCCTCGGGCGGCCCGTCCTTCCCTGGACTGGGGGTGCGGGTGATGCTGGCGCCCCAGCGTGTGCCTCAGGCTGCCCGCGCCCGCCGTCTGCAGCTCAGTACCGGTGGCCCTGGGCCTGGCCCCGTGTCCAGGTCCCTGGCTCGTCTTGGCTCGGCCGTCACAGGGTCCGAGAGGGGGAGTTGTGGGAGCCCCAGGTTTCCAGAGTAAAGCCCACGTGCAGACCCTCCGGGCAAAGCGGGGAGCCCGTGGGGGGAGGGACCGGCCTGGCGTGGTGGACGTCGGGCCTGGGCCGGGCAGCTGAAGCTTGACCTTCTCAGCTGTCCTCTGGGGCCACGTGGGCTCCCCGAGTCCTGTGGGTGTTTCTGGGGGCCCAGTGTGGGCACAGTCTGACGTGGCCTTGGCGTTCACCCGCCTCCTCGCAGGGTCCTGACGGAGCTGGTGTCCAAGATGCGGGACATGCACATGGACAAGACGGAGCTGGGCTGCCTGCGCGCCATCGTGCTCTTCAACCCGGGTACGGCCCTGCGGGCCCGCCCCAGCCACGGCGCCCACAGCCACGGTGCCCACACTCTGCTGCCCACAGCCACGACACCCCCCAGCCACGGCGCCCCAGCCACGGCGCCCACACTCTGCTGCCCCAGCCACGGTGCCCACAGCCACAGCACCCCCAGCCACAGCGCCCACAGCCTCCCGCTGCCCCCGCCCCAGTGCCCCCATTGCTGCCCCCCAGCCATGGTGCCCCCAACCACAGCACCCTCCATCCTGCTTCCCCCCACCCCGCTGCCCCCCACCCCAGTGCCCCAGCCACGGTGCCTCCAGTTACCATGGGGCCCGGCCGGGACGCCCCCTCCTCTGGCCCATGTGAGGGTCACACGAGGTGGTGTCCATGGCTTCCAGGAGGTGTCCTGGGGGACAGGCCTGTCCCGCGTCCCCTGAGCCAGCCTGCCCCCACCTCCCGTGCTGCCCGAGTGCACGGGTCCCAGGCAGCTTCGGGGAGGGGCTCTGACCTGCGGCCCCTTCCTCCTCAGACTCCAAGGGGCTCTCGAACCCGGCCGAGGTGGAGGCGCTGCGGGAGAAGGTGTACGCGTCCCTGGAGGCGTACTGCAAGCACAAGTACCCGGAGCAGCCGGGCAGGTGAGCCGCCCCTGCCTGCCCCCGCAGGGCGCCCCCGGGCACTGCTGTGTGATGAGAAGGTGGCCCCTCCTGGGTGGAGGGCAGCCCGGGGACACCTGGTGTGTCCGGAGCGAGGACGGGCCTCCGGGCCCAGTGCAAACACACTCACATACCTTTCTGTAGCCCCACCAGGAAGATGGGCCCGTGCACGCCAGCACGCAGTAGGTGCTTGTCTGTAGAGAGCGTAGAGAAGGCCGTGCTTCCCCCACCCCCAAGGGAACCACTAGAGGCAGGGCCTTGGTGCTCACCCTGGCAGGGACAGACTCCAGCGCATAGTAGGTGCTTTGTAAACACATGCAGAGTCGATAGATGGGATGGTCTTGGATCGTCTCATTTCCAGGTCCGTGGTGCTGGGGCACAGTCGGTGTCAGGAGAAGGAAGGGGCTAACTCTGTCCCGGTCGTACCCCCTCCCTCCAAAAGGCCACTCCTGGTGGGGGTCCTGGGCAGGCCTCCCTCTCCCGCCCGCCGGCTGGCGCGCACACGGTTAACCGTGGCCGAGCCCTGGCCCCATCTGGTTTGGTTTAAGTGGAGCTTCCCGGATGGAGCGGCAGCCCCTGCTTTTCCTGGCGCCCCGCCGCAGCCGCCCGCCAGCTCAGCAGAACGGCTCGCCCTCTGGCCCCGCTCCAGCCTCGGGGGCCGCATGTTTTGCCTAGAAAATGCGGGCTGTGTGGCAGCCAACCACAGGGCTTTCGCCCCCAAATACGTCGTGACGGAGTTGTGAGGTCCCCCAGCCCTGCAGCCCCTCGAGGTCCGAGTGGAGACCGGGCAGCACATGGAGGGGCCGGGCCAGCGTGGGTGTCCCTGCAGGGACATTCGGCCCAGTTGGCCGAGCCTGACGGTTCTCCTCTCAGAACCCCCCAACTTCTGCCCCCCATCTGGGACTCAGACTCCCAGGCCGGGCAGGGCCTGTTCCAGCAGAGCTGCTTCTGGGGGAGGGTGGGCCTGGCGGGGGCACGGTGGGCCTGGCGGGGGGCACGGGTGGGTCTTCCCAGCTCAGGACCAGCTCCTCCGCCTCAGGCCCCCTCTGCACCCAGCGGCCTTGCTGTCGCTCAGCTCTCTCTCCTGCTGTGAAGCCCTGCTGGGCGCCTCTTGCCCTTGGGGAAAGCCCGTGTTCTGAACTCCCCGCACAGCCCTAGTCGGCTGCCCGGCCTGGCTACTGGCCCTTCACCCCGGGTTTCTGTCCCACCTGGGCTCCTGTCTCTGTGCCCTGCAGCCCCGTTTCCTCCGCCCAAGGGCCCCCCTTACCCCCCTAAGCTCAGCGCAGGCAGGTCTCATGCAGGTTTGGGGGATCGGGCCTGAGAGTCGGTGCTGTCCCGGGAGGCAGCCAGGCACAGGCGGAGGGGGTGACCCCGCACTCACGTCCACTGCCCCACAGGTTCGCCAAGCTGCTGCTCCGCCTGCCGGCGCTGCGCTCCATCGGCCTCAAGTGCCTGGAGCACCTCTTCTTCTTCAAGCTCATCGGGGACACGCCCATCGACACCTTCCTCATGGAGATGCTGGAAGCCCCGCACCAAATGACTTAGGCCCGGCCGCCCCCGCCAGCCGCTCTCCTCGGCCGAGCCCCGTCCCTGCCCCTCTCTGCCCGGCCTGTGTGGACTTCGGGGTGCAGCCTGTCACTGCTAAGCCTAAGAGATGTGTTGCCCCCCCTCACTGTCAGTGCTGCTTGTCTTTGGACCCAGCAGGGCACTGCTTTCCCAGGGCGGCGGCCGGAGCGGCAAGAACTCTCATGGCCCCAGCGGCCATCAGCTCCCGGGAGCTCGGGGCGGCTCACGGCCTCGGGCCCTGTCCCCGGGCAGCAGGCGGGAGGGTGGCGTGGGGGGGGGGGGTTTCTGAGTCTTCCCTCTCTCCCGGTTGGAGTGCTGGGCCCCGCCCCACGATGATGGGGGGCGCAGGTGGGGCTGGTGTGTCCTTGCAGAGGACCCCCTCCCGGATGACGAGGGGCTCTGGGCGGGCGGGCTTCTCTGTCAGTGAAGGGGAGCAGCCCCTTTTCCAAAGATGACTGTGGGGTCCCCGAGCCCATGCCGGGGGCTGTCCTCGCGGGACTTGGGGTCACCCCGAGGCTGCAGGGACGAGGGTTGCCCGCCCACCTGTCTTCTCTTTGCATTGTTTCAGCTTCGCCCCTGCCCCCCGTGGCCGCCTGACCTGGGGTGACCAGATGGGGTTCCCGGTCTCTGCTTGATCCCAGATCGTCTCAGTCTGTGCGGAGGCCCAGGCTGGCCTCATACCTACGGCTCTGCTGTCCACCCTCTCCTGGGCAGAGGTTGCCCCCGGGGGGCCCGCAGGGATGCGAGGGGAGGAGGCTGCCTTCCCGGAGGGTCTCCATCCTTTGGGGAGCCCGGGGACCTGGGGGCCCGGAGCCGTAGGAGGGGCAGGTGGGGCCGTGGCTGGAGCTCCCGGGAGAGGCGCCTGTTCTGACTGCAAGGCTCAGAGTCGGGGACCCCTGGGCACCAGGCGCTCCGCACAGCTCGACGCCCCTGGGAGCAGCCAGCTGGCCTGGGAGTGGGGCAGGTGTGGGGACCCCATCTGACAGTCCTCTGGGTGGAGGCGCCCCGCTCAGCAGCGTTCGGACCCAGCCCAGGCGGTGGCGCTCGGGGCCTGCAGGGGGGGGCTTGCGGGTTGAACTGGCCTCGTGGATGGTCACCCCTCCCTCTGGTCCGTGCTGCCCATTCTCATGCCCACACCCCACGGACCCAGCACTGAGCAGAGGGGGGAGATGGGGGTCCTGCCTGCTCAGCCCCAGGGCGTGTCTGTGATGGCAGCGTCCCTCCTGCCGCCCCCACCAGCAGCCCTGGGCCGGGTGTGTGTCCGGAGGGCTGCCTTCCCCAGTCACCCGGGGGTGCAGGGTGCCTGGGCAGGGCTGGGCGGGAAGAGGAGGGCCCTCGGGGAACTCAGTCCATTCTTTGCCTCCCGGAGCCCCCCACCCGGGCTGAGCTGGAGGCCCCTGGCCGAGGCCGCCTGCCCCGGGCACTCCTGTGAGGGGTGCCATGGCCTGCCCACCGCCCTGGTGCCTTCTGCAGCCAGACGCACCCCGTCGCCCATGCCCAGCTCCCTCCTGCTCCTCTGGCCTCTTGGGGACATGGGGGCCCTCTGGTGGGGGTTGGCTTCTTGGGGACGTCACTGTTACCAGCTGGCAGCCCGCAGAGCCCTGAGGCCGCCAGGCCACCACCTCCCTTAGGCGGAAGCGCCCCTGGCCCGCTCAGCCCCCGCAGCCCTGCCCGCACCAGCGTCCCTGTGGCTGCGCTTCCTGCTCCCAGTGCCGCCTGCGAGGCGGGGAGCGGCCGCCCCGCGGTAGAGGTAGAGCTCGTTTACCCAGGTCTCCAGCAGCTCACCAGCCTGGCTCAGTTACGGTGATTCTTGGTAATTATTATCCTATTGGTGGGACAATCTTTAATTTTCTAAAGATAGCATAACATCAGCGCGTTCGCCGCCCGTGCTGCCCCGCACGGCCGCTGGACACCGCCCAGGCCCGGCAGCTGGCGCCTCGGGCCAGGGCCGCAGCAGCGTCGCCTCCCGCCGAGGCCCGAGATGCCCACGTCCTGTGCGTGGAAGGTGTTGGCACCGCCAGCCTGCCCCGCCCCAGCCCCTGGGAAGCGGCCTGCGGGACATTCACCGAGACGGCCCCACATCTGCTGCCATCACCTGGAAGCGCGGCCCCCGGGTGTCCCCCGTCTCGGCGTTCCCACAGGAGGCAGGCGGCAGCCGGTGCAGGGACCAGGCCGGGCCCCCTGCAGGGCCCTGGGAGGCCTGGCTGGCTGGGCAGCGACTGGGTACCGGCTGATGTTGTCCCCATCACGGAACTCGGGTGCGTGGCCTGGCCCCTGCCCGCGGGAGGGTGGCGGACGACGTGTGTGCCGGCGAGAACCGCCCGGAGCTGACGCCGCCCGCGGACATGGGCGGTGCCCGCCGTGTCCTGTTTGTTTTAATTGAGACTCCCGTCCATTTGCTTCGTGTGAGCAAGTCCCTGAGGACCCTCTGGTGACCGGGTTTGACTGACTCCAGGCCAGGACGTGCATCTATTTTAAGATGCTTTGGCGCCGACAGCGCCGGCCGGTCCCACCCTTAGCCATGCCTTAGCCGGGACGCGAGCTGCCGCTCCAGAGGTGAATGAAGAGAGAGGAAGCTAAGAGAAGTGTCTAAGCAGCGGGAAAGGTGAAAAAAATCTATTTTTGTACAAATGTAATTTTATCGTCACGTAAACTTGCTGATACGCGGGAGGGGCTTGCTCTGTTTCTGCCCGGACCGCGAGGCGGCCCTGCAGGGAGCGCTGGCGGGAGCCGAGCAGAGGGGCGGTGATGCGGCTCGGGCTTCGTGGCCTTGGTGGCACCCCTGCCGGGACCCGCCCTGCCCGGGGACCGGCCTGCACGCACGGGGCTGTCCCTGCTGCCGCGCCTCCCGTGCGCCGACTGTGAAACTGCTTCCGACGGACTGTTCTGCAGCGCTAGCCGCGGGCCGGGTGTGCGAATCGTGGAAAAGAAAGAGACAGAAGCATGGGAGGAGGAACAAAACATGAGCGTTTAAAACACACCCTCGTCCTCCAGGCCTCGTTTGTTCTGCTGGGTGTCCTGTTTGGGTCTGGACGTCGGCCGGCCGCACAAGGGGGTTCCGGGGCTTTCTGCCACCCGGGGGGCGGGGGCGAGCGGCCATCCTCAGTCTGACCCTGCCAGGCCGGGCAAGGCACGGCAGCGGGACCCACCGGCCGTCTGGCTGCCCACAGACGCCTGGATGACGCCCGTCCGCTCCTTCCTGTGTGACAAGTGCCCTTCGGTCCTCGCTGTCCGGCCTGGGCTGGACCAAGCCCTCCTGTGTCTCGTCTAGCAGGCCCCTCGGGGGAGGCCCTGGGCAACCCAGACAGATGGCGCCTCGGGGGAGGCCCTGGGCAACCCAGACAGATGGCGCTGAGGGCGAGAGCCACTCCCAGCCAGGAGGGGTAGGCCTTATAAGGGCCTGAGAGGCAGGGCTCCCCTGACATCCCCCCCACAATGGGCTCACACACTCAACCGTGTACACACCCTCACACACACACACACACACACACACTGAAATGCACGACATTCACGCTCATTTACGACACCTCCCAGACACGTGGACTGTGGCTGGTGGGAAGTGGTGGGGGCGGAGGGGCCTTGGCAAGCTCACAGCAGGACTGGCCAGGCCCCTGCAGAGCTGGCCACCACACCCACAATCTCCTTCCCGGGGGGTATGGGGTGGTGGCCCCACCTGCCTCCGAGCTGCTCTCTGGGCCCCCGACGGCCTGGACGGTGGTGCCCGAGGGACCCGGAGCCACAGGAACGGTCCGCCGTCTACTTAAGACCCGTGGCCAAGCCCGCTGCGGAGTGCCCGGGCCGGTGGGTCCTCGTGCCCGCCCCTGGTCAGGGCCCTGGCCTCGCCCGTGGAACCCATCCGGGACCTCCTGGACTGTGGTGGGTGTGGGAGCCCAGGGGGGCGGGAGGGCGCCGTCTGAGGCCCTGGCCCTGCTCCCCCCAGCACAGCCCCCCACTGGCCTCTGGGCCCTGCTGGGAGCGGCTCACAGGTACCAGCCAGGGGTCCCTTCTTGAGGGGCCTGGAGAATTTGGGGGCTGCCTCCTGCTTGAGGGACCCTGTTCTGCCGTCCACATGCCCAAACCCTGTGTGGGACACTGGGCCCCCACGGTCCGCTCCCTGAGCCCTGGGCATGGCCTCCAGGGCGTGAGTGAGCCCCGCGGGGGGACCTCAGCAGGGTGGGGAGCAGAGGGGGGCTGGTGTGGGTGTCCCCTGCGGAGAGCGGGCTGGGCAAGGAGAGGCCGCCGGGCCCGGGAGTCCGGGAGCAGGAGGTCCCTGAGGCCCCGCCCTTGGTGCTGGGAGGACAGAGCCTCGAGCAGGGCCTGGGTCAGGGGCGCCTGTCTGACCGTTAGGGGTGGCCCAGGCCAGAGCAGGATGGTGGCCGAGAGGCTCTTGGGGAGCTCACCTGGACGGCGTGCTCACCTGGGGGAGGGGCCAGGAGGGTGTCCAGGTAGCAGGGCTCACACCTCTTCCTGCGGGGAGCTCACCCGGAGGCCACCCCTCAGGCCGCCCTGAGCCTTGCCAGGCAGCCTGGCCTCGGGCTCCCTGCTGCCTCCGGTCGCCGTGGTGATGCCTGCCCAGGGTGGTCCCCGGGACCAGGGGCGCTGAGCTCGAGGCGGTGACAGCGGAGTCGCAGGGTTTGGGGTTTGTAACCTGAGCGCTGAGGCTGGGGTGGGGGCACCCACATATCCAAGGCCCTGCTGGGTGCCAGGGGCCCAGTGCCAGGCAAGGGCCGGCCTTGCCATCGGCCAGCAGGAAGGGCATGCGTGGCAAAGGGGCATCAGAGGGCTGGGGAGGCCCTGGGAACGGGCGGAGGACACCGTCAGGAGTGGGCGCCATGGCTGGGGCAGCAGCCTTCAGAGGGGAGGCCCAGTGGAGGTGGCCGGAGTCCCGGACCTCAGGCCGGAGGGGCGGAGCGTGCAGGGCGTCTGAAGGGCCCACGTGAAGACCTCAGTCCCATCTGATCCAAACCCGGGGCTCCCGTGGGGCGGGGACCGACCCTGACCCCGGCCAGGACGGGGCGGCTGCTGCCCTCGTGTTGTGGGCCTGGCAGCACTCCCACGCCTGGCACGGAGCCTGAGGAGTGCCAGCCCCGCCCAGGGGGCATCCAGCCGCTGCGACCTGTTGGACCGGCCATTCAATCTAACATCGCCCCCCCCCCCCTCTTCAGCAGCAGAACCTTCTACATGGACGCCCAGGGAGAACCCAGGGCAGGCGGGAGGGGCCTAGCCCCCGGTCGCCCCCCCGCCCCCAGCTCCCTGGGAGGAGTCCTGTCTTGGGGTGGGCAGCCCCCAGCCCCTGTATGTTTTCTTTTAAATATTGTTTTTCTTTTTAATATGTTTTTATTGATTTCAGAGAGGAAGGGAGAGGGAGAGAGAGATAGAAACATCAATGATGAGAATCATTGATCGGCTGCCTCCTGCACGCCCCCTACTGGGATGGAGCCTGCAAACCAGGGCATGTGCCCTTGACTTGGAATTGAACTGTGACCTCCTGGGTCATAGGTCGATGCTCAACCACTGAACCACGTGGCCGGGCACCAACCCCTTGGTTTTGATGGACCCCCAGGCTGCCGGGTAGGGGGGTGCACCGGGTCCCTCAGAGCAGCTCTAGGGGAGCTGGCCAGCCCGAGGCAGCACTGCCCTCTGCTGGTGACACTGGTGCAGAGCCCACCCTGACCCCGTCCTGTCCCTTCCTGTCCCTTCCCGTCAGTGGGGTCTCCCGCAGCCCTACTGCAGGGGGCTAACTCCCTGAACATTAGAGTCACCGGGGCTCCAGGGACCCTGACCCCCAGGCCGTCCCCGGCTGGTTAAGTCAGGGGGGCGTGGGAATGAGCGGCTGTGCGCGGAGGCGAGGGAGCCGAAGGGAGGCCAGTTGACGAAGCTGTTCCCCGGGACTTGGGCTCACGACTGAGCTGCCGCATCCGGGTCCCTGGGAAGGGCTCCAGGGAACGGCGGGTCGAGGGCGGGGCAGGAGGAGCTTCTGGCGGGGCCTGGAAGCGAGACCAGGAGACCAGCAGGAGCACAGCAATGGGGTCGCCCCCGGGACACAGGCCGCAGCCGACCGACCGACCGACCAACGCGGGGACAGCGGCGCTGGGAGGGACTAACTCAGGTCGCGTCGGATGATAACTCGAAGGATCACGTAAACACACGGAGGAAGTGCAGGGAGCCAGCAGAGGGGCCTCAGAGCGGAGAAGCCAGGGGCCAGGTCGGCAGCAGCAGTGATGAGCCACGGTGACAGCACAGGCCCTGATGGCGGCGGTGACAGGCGCCCCCTCTGTGGTCTCCTGCCCCCAAGCCCGCCCCAGTTTGACTGCAGGAAACGTGCCCGACAAGCCCCAGGTGAGGACATTCCACGCCACGCCACGTCCTGAGACGGGCAGGAGGGCGGAGACACGGACGGGACACGGAGCAGGCTGCCCCACGCCCACGTGCGGCGGGTACAACTCGGGAGGGATCTCCGTGGTCCCCGCCCCGGAGCCCTGGCTGGGGCTGAGACCCCTCACGGCTCCCGACCGGGACGGTGGCTCAGCCTTTCCGTATTTTTTCAGTTTTCTTTTCTTTTTTTACTTGAGCTGGGCTTGGAGGTGCCCAGGGGGGAGGAGATGGTGGGCAGGACTGGGATCTGGTGCCAGGAGGGGGTGATAGGCGACCTGCTGCCTGACTGGCTCTCCTCCCTCTCCCCTCCCTCTCTCCCCTCCCCTCCCTCCCTCCAAGGTTAGGCTCACTAACGAGGTCATTGTTGCTATGCCCGAGCCTCGGTTTGCCCAGGAGTGAAGGCCTGTGGGGATGGGAATGACCCCAAGCACAGGACCGCCTGTGGCCAGTGTGCGCTGCCTCCACAGCTCAGTCTGCAAGGCCCCGCAGGTCAGCCGGGCAGGAGCCGCCTGGTCCCCAAAACACAGGGAGACTGCAGGCGGGGCCAGGCTGTCGGCGCCCCTGTTCGCCACCAGAGGGCAGCATCGCCTCGCTGAGCGCAATCCGCCGCCGAGTCTGGTGGCCTCTGCTGATTGGCTAACCCCTGCCGTCTCCCTGGCAACCGCCTCCTCCCTCTCCCTGCGCTCCGCCCGCCGCCAGGGGCCTGTGCGATGCGCGGCAGCTGCCCAGCCGCCCTGTCCCCGCGCCTGGGCCCCGGACCCAGGACCAGCCCCGCGGCGGCAGCAGCCGGGGGCCCCTCCCAGCTTCCCTGCTTGCACCGGGGCCGAGGAGCCCTCCGTGCCCGTCTTTCCCACTTTCTGCCCGAAACCGAGGGAGGGACAGAGGGTGAGCTCGCATCCATGTGCGCAGGCAGAGAAGCCGGGGACCGCCCGGCCCCCACAGTGTCCCTGCGTCCCCTCACTCCCGGGGGACGGCCTCCGGAGTTCACCCGAGGTGGCCTTGGGGGCCCTTGACCTGAAGTCAGCGAGGGAAAGGTGTCTGTCCCTTCCTGTCCCAGCACACGGCCGGCAGCCTTCTTCCCAGGAGGCCCTGCGGGACGTGTTCAGACCCTTCATGCATGTTGCTGGGGGTCCCTGGGCCCTG
>NW_005873275.1:0-26620 GCF_000147115.1 Myotis lucifugus
CCTTCCTCTCTGAAATCAAATAAAAAAAAAATATTCTTAGCTCTGGCTGGTTTGGCTCAGTGGATAGAGCCTTGGCCTGCGGACTGGAGGGTCCCAGGCTCGATTCTGGTCAGGGGCATGTACCTTGGTTGCGGGCTCGTCCCCAGTGGGAGATGTGCAGGAGGCAGCTGATCAATGTTTCTCTCTCATCGATGTTTCTAACTCTCTATCCCTCTCCACTTCTCTCTGTAAAAAGTCAATAAAATATATTTAAAAAAAATATACATCCTATCTAATAATAGACAAACATGGTAATGGACCGTAACTTCACTACGCCTCCCACAGGCTAATCAGCATGATATGCAAATTACCCATCAACAAAGATGGCGGCTAATTTGCATACTGCAGGCAGGGCGGGCCAGCGTGAGCTGCCATCCGGGCCCCCGGGTGCCGCCTAAGCCCTGCCGCCAGCTGGGACCCCCATGTGCGGCCCTGGGCAGTGGGGCTTGGCGACGCGATTGGCCTGAGGAAGCCCTATTCTTGCAGAAATTTTCCTGCAGTGGGCTTCTAATATATATATTCAAAAGATGGGTGACAATCCTTCATTTCCCCTGAAATACAAATGCTGGTTAACTACTGACCGAGTGTGCTCGGGGCACTGTATCTTGGAACAGGGTTTTAAACCATCTCACTTTACTGAGTCATGTGTTAGCCATGGTCTAAAACGCGGCAGCCCGCGGAGCGATGCAAACGGACATGGCATTGTGAGCTCACCTTGGCCTTGGACGTGAAGAGTGACTTGGGGAAGAGCTGCACGGGGAGGTGGGAGGAGTAGGAGCCCGGGTCTTGCTGCTTCTTGGTGAGTTCGAGCCCTTCCCGGGTCTCCACACACGGTGAACGGCCCCAGCTGACCACAGACTGCACCCAGCTGGGGTCTCCCCCGGCGTGGAGCAGGTTGACGATCTCCTTTATCCAGCTGGTTCCTGGAGGAGGGAGAGCGTGTCCGACATTCATCGGCCTTGGGTGGCACTGTGACATATTAAAGACACGGTCATCTCAGCCATGTCGCCCTTGTCCATGAATCAAGCTGATGGCTTCTTTCTCATCTTAACTTCCTTTTGGCCACATTCAATGGATCCTTCATTTCCCCCCCCCCTTTTCTTTATGATATTTTTTTCCATTTAGAGAGAGGGGAAGGGAGAGAGGGAAGGAGGAAGGGAGGCAGGGGAGAGAGAGAGAGAGAGAGAGAGAGAGAGAGAGAGGCAGGCGCGTGAGATAGACACATCAATAGGTTTCCTCCCACACATGCCCTGACCAGGGTGAGGAAAGAAACACAACCAAGGTACGTGCCCTTGACCGGAATTGAACCAGGGACCCTTCAGTCTGCAGGCCACTATTCTATTCACTGAGCCAAACCAGCTAGGGCCTGCTCCAAATCTTCTCTTTTATTTTTATTTTTTTATTGTTTTATTGCTTAAAGTATTACAAAGAGTATTACATATGTCTCCTTTTTTCCCCCCGCCCTTGACAATCCCCTGGCCTCCCCTACTCCCCAGTGTCTTATGTCCATTGGTTGCTCCAAATCTTCTTAACCAACACCCTCCATCTACTGTCGAACCACTGCACAAATGCCTTTTCTAACTATTTACATTTCCCCGGTCATGTTTTATTGTCTTTTTCATATTATTTCCAATATTCACAACAGTAACGTCTCCACACACCCCAAAATGTAGTAGCCAGGCCAGCGTCTCTGGTGCTTGAAATTGTTCAGAAATGCTGTGACTTTTAAAAATCAATAAATCACTTTGAATTCGCTGCCCAAACATTGCTTGGTCCTTGTTCCTCTCTCACTCTCCTAGTCTGATCAGAGTTGTCAATGGACTCACCTGCTGACATAGAATTCTCAAGTCTTAATCGCATCTCTTGCTTCCTACTCATTTTTTTTTTCTCTTAGAATTCCTTCACTGTAGAGAGCACGTAGTGATCTTTGCTCAAATGCACCTGCCATTTCGCCATTTCAATGATCTTCCTGGAAGCATGGAATAGAGTATGGAATCTCGGAGGGAAGGTGGGGGAGGTGATCAACCAAACACCTTGTGTGCATCTATGCATGGCCCATGGACACAGACAATAAGGTGGTGAAGGTGGGGGGTGGGGGCGGGCTGGAGGGGATCAATGAGGGGGGAAAGGGGGAACATATGTAATACTTTCAACAATAAATAATTATTTAAAAATAAACACATCATCTTTAAAAAAAAAAGTGATCTCCATGGGATTACATGGCCTTGGGATAACTTCCTGAATCTTTAAGATGAATTTCTGGTTCCTCAATCATTTCCCACTCAAACCCAACCAGCCTCACCTCCTGCTACTCCCTGTCCCTACTCTTCCCCCTGTTGTTTTAGGTTCTTGACCAGCCCTCAGTGTCTCTCCAATCTGCTCCATTTCACAGGTAACCCGGCCTGCTCTCTTCTCTCTTCAACGCTGACCAAGTCTCTCCTTGTGATTGAATTTTAATCAGACTCCTCTGAGCCATTTTCTTGACCAGACGTAGACGTAGACGTTGGCTTCCTGTGCCCAGCATTGCACGCGTGTAGCAAGACTCCTGCTGAGTCAGTCATGAGAATCTTCCCACCTCAGGTATTGAATTATGGTCCTAAATGGGTAACCCAGCTCCCCACCTCCTGTTTCTGGCCCTGCCCCCTTACCTGACTTTGGGTAGGACAGTATGATGACATCCTCATCCCTGACCGCGAATTCATCCCGCAAAGACCTCACGTCTGAGATAATATCTGTGTACAAGGGGATCCCTTCCATCCGAAAGTAATCTGCAGCCATCTCAGACCACAGGCGTTCCAGCAGCTTGGCCTGTGTGCTCTGGCTTGCGCCTCAGGGACAGCCGCTCTGCTTCCTGGGTTTGGAGCCAGGTGGTAATATAGAGGGCAGAGCCACCCAAGGCTCCTGCCTGAGGGCCATGAACCGGGGAGAGTCACAGCCTGCGCCTGAGTCATCATCCGAGACCTCAGATGTAGCGGTCAAGCGGAAAGAAGTTAACTAGAAGAGGACGCTCTGCCAGGAGAAGGCGTGAGCCTGCACGCAGGCCGCGTCAGAACAAAGTCTTGCACGCGAGACTTATTGTTCCGAGGCAGAACTTTCCTTGACGTGATGAATAGTCCATGAGGGCAAAGAAAGTTCAGGGGAGGGTGCACTGCTGCAGGTGGAAAGAGTCTTTATATAATATAGGAAATTAATAGTGTAATGTATAACTTAGCTTTGATGATTTCATAAAGCATGTTTGTTAATCATTGTCACTTGCTGTACCCCATTGTTAATCATTGTCACTTGCTGTACCCCATTGTTAATCATTGTCACTTGCTGTACTCCATTGTTATTTGCTGTGCTCACCCCCAATAAAAGCCATAAGGAATCAGAGGATCTTTGCTATTCGCCTGAGCGAGCGGTAGCCCTCTGCTTCTCCGTATCCTGTCGTCCGACTCATCTCTGCGCCTCCGTTCACCAAGAACATCAATACTCAGAACATTTTGTGAAGACTCAGCGACTCATTGCATCATGGGGAGCTCCTGGAGGTTCACAGACAGAGAGAGAATAGAGAGAGATGAATGCCTTTTCCCTTAAAGGCCATTTCCGGGGGCTGGGGGGGGGGGGAGAGGGAACAAAAACAAACAAAAAAAACACTTAAGTTCTTTCCCTGCCACTTAATTATCCTCATGCTGGGGACAATTTCTCTCAGGTTCACAGTGAATTATGGCTTGAATTGTGAACACCTCCAATCAAATGGTATATAGAGAGCCCATGAAAATGGTGATTTTCTAAGAGAATCAGGTTCGATTTGTGTTCTCTTTGGTCCATTGAAAATGTCTGAGCCATGTTCACCCATGACTGGCGGTCTGTCTGATGTTCCCACGTGTAGGCCTGGGCAGAACGTGTACAGTCTTTTTTTTAAAAATACATTTTATTGATTTTTTTACAGAGAGGAAGGGAGAGGGATAGAGAGTTAGAAACATCGATGAGAGAGAAACATCGACCAGCTGCCTCCTGCACACGCCCTACAGGAGATGTGCCCGCAACCAAGGCACATGCCCTTGACCGCAACCGAACCTGGGACCCTTCAGTCCGCAGGCCGACGCTCTATCCACTGAGCCAAACCGGTTAGGGCGATAAGGGGTTAATTTACAAAATGCATGAAAAACTCATACAACTGAACTGAAGGAAGACAAAAAAAAATCCAATTAAAGAATGGGCAACAGGCCTGAGCAGGCACTTCGCCAAAGAGGACATACAGATGGCCAATAGATGTATGAAAAGATACTCGGTGCCACTGATTATCAGAGAGATGCAAGTTAAAACCACGAGGATACATCACCTGTCGGAACCTGTCAGAATGGCTATCATCTGTAAGTTACTAAACAACGAGTGCTGGTGAGGACGTGGAGAAAAGAGGGTCACTGTGCATTGTTGGTGGAAATGGAGACTGGCCCGGCCATTATGGAAAACAGAATGGAGGTTCCTCAAAAAATCCAAGACGGAACTGCCTTATGACTCAGCCTTCAATAAATTTAACCAAGCCAATAAAAGACCTGTACTCAGAAATGTATAAGATACCGAAGAAAAAAATGGAAGAAGGTAACAAATAAATGAAAGCATATACTGTGGCCATGAATAGGAAGTATTAACCTCATGAAAATGTCCACAGCACCAGAGCAATCTCTAGATTCAACGCAATTCCTATCAAAATACCAATGGCGTATTTCACAGAACTGGAACAAACACTCCAAATTTTATTTGGAACCACAAAAGACCCCAAATAGCAACAGCAATCTAGGGAAAGAACCCAGTTGGATGTATCACGCTACCGGATACAACCTTCTGGGAATTTATTCTGAAGAAACTCAAACACTAATTTGAAAGAATATGTTTACCAATATGGTTATTGCGGTGTTATTTTCAATAGTCTAGACTTGGAAACAGCCCAAGTGCCTGTGAGTAAATGAGTGGATGAAAAAGCTATGGTACATTGACACAATGGAGTGCTATTTGGCCACTTCATGTTTATTTATGTGTTATGCCTACAGCATATAGTTTGAAATCAGTGAGTCTGTTGCAGGCAGCAATACGTAGGTTTTTTTTTAAAAAAAATCCACTCAGCCATTTGTCTTCTGATTGGAGAATTTAGTTCTTTTGCATTAAAAGTAACTACAGATAGTTATGGCCTTGTTATTGCCATTCTGTTCATTGTTTTCTGATTCCTTCCCTTTTCTTGTGATTTGATGATTTGCTGTAATGACATACTTAGATTTCTTTCTCTTTTCTTTATCTGCCAGAGGTTTTGGCGGTCACTTAGGCTTTTATATATATATATAAAATTTATCTATAGATAGACATTTATATAGACATACATTTCTATGCAGAATATATATACTTTACAATACATACACATTTATTATACAAATGATCAGAAAAAAATATGAAATTATATTAATGCTCAAAGATTTTAATATTATAAAAGGGTGTGACTCATTTGCCTAAAAAATGGAAAGATCCCAAGTCTGGCTTACGGAAGGGCCCTGACCCCTTGTTAACCTTTGGTCGGGGATATGCTTGTGTATTTCCAGAAAACTCCTCCAAGCCCATGTGGATTCCTGCAAGGAACATTCATTATGGATCCGGGAGAGGAACTGACCAGACTGGTTACAGGCAGGCAGGCAGGTCAGCAGTTAGGAGCCAGCAGTCCCAGATTGCGAGAGGGTGCAGGCCGGGCTGAGGGACACCCTTCCTCCCATGCACGAATTTTGTGTACTGGGCCACTAGTATTTAAATAAAATAAAAATAAAGTAAAACAACACTGCCTCAAATTCAACCTGCTCAATGACATTCAACTTTCAAAGTTATAAATTTCCTAATATTTATTCTGAGATAATTTCTAATACAGTTTGGCAATTTTAAATTTCTTTCATGTTGATTTTCAATGTTGGGAAATTTTTTTATTGAAATGAAATTCACATAACATAAAATTAAACATAATGTTTACATATTAAAGTAAACATTTCAAAGATTACGTTTGTTGGTCATTAAAATTCTGTTATTTTTTAATTTATAAAAAACATGTTCACTTAAAAAAAAGTTAAAATAAAATAGTTAAAATATTATAGAAAATATTAACTGCCCCTAAGAGCCCTCCACTGCCAACCTGATCACCCCCTAACTGCTCTCCCCTGCTGGCCTGATTCCCCCTAACCACCTCTGCCTTGGCCCCTGCCACTGTGGCTTTGTCTGGAAGGATATCCGGAAGATGTCTGGTCTAATTAGCATATTGCCCTTTTATTAGTGTAGATAGATAAGATCTGAATCATAACCAGGAAGCCGAGTGTCTGTCTTCTATTGCTGTGGCTGGAACAACCAGACCAAGCTTGGAACGCTGGCGTTGGGAATGGCTGGAGATTACGTGTGGATTGAAGGGATTCCTTTCCCCACAACTACCATGGAAGACCTCAGATCTATGCAGGATGAATTTGTGGCAAGGGATGAAGATATCATCATAATTTCTTACCCAAAGTCAGGTAAGAAAGTGGGATGAGACATTGAGGTGGGGAATGGGGTTACCCAAGGTGTGCCTTCTCTATGCCTCACCTTTGAGTATGCTTTGGTGACCGTGTGGTTGCACTCCAGAAAGAGGGGGTTCATGCAGGCAATTATGATATAAAGGGATGTGACCACCAGGGCACTGTAGAGCTATAGAGAGCCTTATGGATGAAGAGGCTAAGGCAGAGATTCAGGTGATTGCGATGGGTGTTTAAAAGGGACAGGTGCTCTGGCTGGTGTGGTTAAATGGTTAGAATGTTGGTCTGTGCACTGAAGCATCTTGGGTTTGATCCTCAGTCAAGGGTATGTACTTGGGTTGCAAGTATGATCCCCGGCCTCAGTCAGGGTGCGTGTGGGAAGTAACCAATTAATGTGTCTCTCTCATATCAATGTCTCTCTCTCTCTCTCTCCAACCCTCCTTCCCTTTCCACTCTCTCTAAAAATCAATGGAAAACTATCTTTGGGTGAGGATTAACAAAACAAAAAAATAAATATGGGGGACTGGATACCTGAGAATCTTGGCAGAAGGAGCCATCTATCCTGTGATGTCCACAGCAAATGTAATACTGTGAGGAGCAAATACATATGTTCTGACATTTGATAAAATGGGCAGAAAGACTTTATTCAAGATTAGTGCAATGAGAGAGAGAGAGAGAGAGAGAGAGAGAGAGAGAGAGACACTAAAATCAACTCTGAAAATAACAGCCAGTGGGGAGTTGTAAGTAATGAGCAGAGTGAGGTCAGTGGATGCAAAATTACTAAGAGGATTTAATTAGACATGAAGGGTTAGAAAATTCTCGCAAAAACGGCCTAACAAGATCCATGCGAAGACAAGCCAAGGCGTTGGACATCAAGGATGGGGGATGGGGACCTTGGTAAGCTACCCAGGGTGAAAGGATTCCCATGATTGATTTATAAAAATTCTCACTAAACTTGGCTCAGCAAGGACGGTCACAGACCACCCAGGTCAAGACCTAGTCATGTACAGGACTCAGAAGAGTCTGGCTAACGTTCTATCAAAGATAGAGTCTTTGTCAGAGTTGGAGAGGGAACAGAACAGGGTGGGTTACATGTGGAATGGTCTAGATTTGAAATATATGGAGGGATAGTCAGGAACCTGAAAAAAACAACAACAACTTTGTGGAGAATAGGGAGAGTGTAGTATCAGGAGATGAGACTGGATGTGTTTAAATGGAAAAATCAATGTGGAATTTTATTATTATTGTTAATCCTCATTGGAGGATACTTTTTCCATTGATTTTTAAAAATATATATATTTTTATTGATTTCAGAAAGGAAGGGAGAGAAGAGAGAGATAGAAACATCAATGATGAGAGAGAATCATAAATCGGCTGCCTTCTGCATGCCCCACACTGGGGATCGAGCCTGCAACCCAGGCATATGTCCTGACCGGGAGTTGAACCGTGGCCTCCTTGGTTCATAGGCCAATGCTCAACCACTGCTCAACACCAGCTGGGCTCTTTTTTGAAAAAATATTTTTATTGATTTCAGAAAGGAAGAGAGAGGGAGAGAGAGAGAGAGACATCAATGATGAGAGAATCATTGATCAGCTGTCCCTTGCACACCCCCTACTGGGGATCGAGCCCGCAACCCGGGCATGTGCTCTTGGCTGGAATCGAACCTGGGATCCTTTAGTCCCCAGGACGACGCTCTATCCACTGAGTCAAACCGGAAGGGCGGTAATTCATTTCTTGATGATAGCGGACATACCGTATATTAGTTTCAGGTGCACAGCATAGTGATTGGACGTTTATGTTCTTACAAATTGACACCCCCCACCCCCGAATATCCCCAGTCCCCACTTGGCCCCATCCATACTGATTACAATATTACTGATTCTATTCCCTGTGCTGGCTACTTCTGTTTTTCCATGTATCTGTCTCAACCACCGAGCCAGGCCAGCTGGGATCAATGAGGAATCTTGAAGTCATGGTGAGGCATTAGGAAATTGTCCAAAGACAACGTAATTCCAAGAAAGGTTTTGAAATGGCAAAGTGATAGGTGCATATTTAATAAATAAGTAAGTAAGCAAATAAATAAACAAACACAATGTAGTGATGGAGTCAAAAGTCAGATTGAAATAGGTGACACTGTGTTCTTTTGCTCTACAGGAACCAACTGGATATCGGAGCTCATCCATCTGGTCCACACCAGGGGAGATCCCAGCTGGGTGCAATCAGTGGTCAAGTGGAAACGTTCACCATGGCTAGACAACACTTTCGGGCTTGAAGATATAAAGCAGCAGCAGGAAGACCCACGCTTCTATACCTCCCACCTCCCCATTCAATTCTTCCCCAAGTCCATCTTCAAGTCCAAGGCCAAGGTGAGCCCATAACACAATGTCCGTTTGGATCCCTTCTCGGGGTGTCCAGGATGCCCATGTTCTCAGGACACGGCTAACATGTGGTTCAGTAAAGGAAGATATGTTAAAGGCTTGCTCCAAGGCACCGTGTCCTGTTCCAGACAGTCTCCCTGGTATTGCTCCAGAGGACACTCAGCCTTTAGTTTAAAAAAAAAAAATCCCGGCTGCATCGCCAACACCACGGTCCTCAACATGGACGTGGCCATGGGGGAGGCATCTCAATCGTAAACCAGCACCTAAGTTTCAGAGGAGATGTGAGTTTGGCACTCACCTTTGAAACTCCAGGAGGGCTTTTCCAATCATGACACGATCAATGTTGGGCAAGTCGTTTCCATTCAGTAGATCTACAGCCCTCCAATGTGTCATTTCAGGAGCTCGAAAGGAAGACTTTAACAGTGAGTGATCCTGGGCTATCAATGTGCATTCTGCCTCATCTGAGATTACAGTTTAAAACATACGACACCAAAAATATTATTCACATTGTATGAAACACCTTCAAACAATCTTACGGGATGTGACATTACTAGATTTATTGTGAAAATATTGGAAGAGATAATAACTGAAAACTTTCCCACCTGGTGAAGGAAACAGACATACAATCCAGGAAGTGCAAACAGCTCCAAACAAAACGAACCCAAAGAGGCCCACACCAAAACACATCAACGTTAAAATGCCAGAGGCTAAAGGCAAAGAGAGAATCTTAAAAGCAGCAAGAGAAAAGCAATTAGTTACGTACAAGGGAGCTCCCATAAGACTATCAACTGAATTCTCAACAGAAACTTTGCCTTTTAGTGCTGAGCGGTTCACTGCAATGACCCTCTCTTATGCACTGGCTGAACTCGGCTGCCTCTCTCCCTCCTCTTCACTGAGGACACAAATCCTACTAGTCCTGAGACTTTCTTGCATAGATTTCCATCATGATCTCTCGCATATAACTTTCCTTAATGACTTATGAACAATGGCAACAAAAAAAAAAATCCCAGAAAAAACAAAAAATGACTTGTTATAGGGAAGTCTTCTCCAAGTCTCTATGACTCTCTTTTGTACACATGAAAGGCAAACACAGAGCAGAGCTTAGAAGCTGAGACCGCCCTACTTACTTCTTCCCCTGTACCTGTCCTTCACTCTTTGAGGAAACATTGGAGAAACGTGCAAGTTCGTTTTTTATCTCTTGAGTTTGCACCACTTAAAGCAGCATGATGAGTCTATTCATGCCACCATTTTGAAATTTATAAAGACCATTCACATCTGCCTGATCCCTATCTGGGAAATGCTGGTGTGGTAGGAATTTCTAGGAAAATCAACAGAAGCCCAGAACATGAACTTCCTGGAAGAACACAGAGTAGGGTGTCACTGTCAAAGTCCCAACAAAACTCAGGATGTTTAATTCGCACTCAGGGCTTCTTAGTCAGTGGTGCCAAAATGGAATAGCATTATTCCCCCCCCCCCCGAGAAACCTTTAGAAAACTTCTCCATTCATTGTGTCATAACGTCCTTGAGAACCAAAATGATCCACACGTTTCTCACTGTTCGCTCTGTAAAGCCTGAGTAAGTGTCTGTCATATGGTGGGTTCTCAATATTTTGTTAAATGAGTGAATGAAAGAAGATTAGATTGAAGCTCAACACTTTAATGAGAATTGAATTTTTCTTGACTTGCAAAAATTTCAGGGCAGTGAGAATGAGTATACCTATTTTTCTTATTTCCTTTTTTTTTTTCTTCATTTGAGTGTGTCTACATCACGAGAAATCCCAGAGATATTCTTATTTCTGGTTACTATTTCTGGAAAGCGATCAAGGCCACCAAAAATCCAGGCTCACTTGAAGAATATTTTGAATGGTTCCTTCAAGGAAATGGTGAGTGTGACTCGAAATAAGGATTCTAGGTGGAAGGGTGGAGCTCCTGCCCCTCACATCCAGGTCTTAATTTCTTATGGTTTATACAACGACATTGCAATCCAACCTCGATGTTGTGGAATCTGAGCAAGTCCCATTTACATAGAACCTTTGTCAACATGCTTTGCTCCCATAACATTTTTTTTATATAAATATATTTACTTTATTTTATTTATTTATTTTTAATATATTTTATTGATTTTTTTACAGAGAGGAAGGGAGAGGGATAGAGAGTTAGAAATATCGATGAGAGAGAAACATCTATCAGCTGCCTCCTGCACACCCCCTACTGGGGATGTGCCCGAAACCAAGGTACATGGCCTTGACCAGAATCGAACCCGGGACCCTTCAGTACACAGGCCAATGCTCTAGCCACTGAGCCACACCGTTTAGGGCCGGAAATAACTCTTGATTAAGGGGTTCAGTGACCCCCGTGTAGTCCCTCATGGGGAATCGCTCAGGAAAGTGGGGGGGGGAGAGAGAGAGAGATAGAAGATAAGCATATAAAGCTATCGAAATGGCCCTTATTTGTCAACTAGCTTATTTGGAACAAATCAACAATATCAAAGTGACAGGCGCACTTGACATGTGATCCCCCAGCTACATTCATCTGAATAGAGAGAACGTGTGGCAGAAACAAAATTCCTGTAAGACGTGCTGTCCCTCGACCCCGGAGAGGTTGAAACGGCCCCCGTGAGGTAGGGACGACCCTGGTCAGGTCGAAACGGCCCCGGTGTGGTAGGGACAACCCCGGTCAGGTTGAAACGGCCCCCGTGAGGTAGGGACGACCCTGGGCAGGTCGAAACGGCCCCGGTGTGGTAGGGACGACCCCGGTGAGGTTGAAACAGCCCCCGTGAGGTAGGGACAACCCTAGTCAGGTTGAAACAGCTCCGGTGTGGTAGGGACGACCCCGGTGAGGTTGAAACGGCCCCCGTGAGGTAGGGACGACCCCAGTCAGGTCGGAACGGCCCCGGTGTGGTAGGGACAACCCCGGTCAGGTTGAAACGGCCCCGGTGTGGTAGGGACAACCCCGGTGAGGTTGAAACGGCCCCCGTGAGGTAGGGACGGCCCCGGTGAGGTTGAAACGGCCTTGGTGAGGCTCAGACGGCCCTGGTGAGGTTGAGACTACTCCAGTGAGGTTGGGACAAATAAAGGGGACCAGTATGGACTGATGAACAGGGGGTAGATACAGAAGCAGAGCAACATTGAACAGAATGTTAAACTACAGTGGGAAGCCTGGGGAGGTTGGGGGGGGGGATTAAGAGACCAACTGAAGGACTTATATGCATGCATATAGGATTAACCAATGGACACAAGACACGGGGCGGGGGGGCGGGGGGTAGGGGTCGGGGGAATGTCAAGGGGGGGAAAAAAGGAGACATATGTAATACTATTTGTAATACTTTAAGAAATAAAAATTATTATTAAAAAAAAAAAAAAAAGACGTGCTGTCCCAAAGGCATGGGGTGAGTGAAGGAGAGGCAAAAACATGTGCTGTCTACACGTAATTACATCATTTAAATCACATCAGGAAACATACACACACACACACCACACGCACACTCACACACACACACACACACACACACACACACAACACACACAACACAAAACACCAAAGATATTGACTTCAAACGAGGTGGAATTTGAGTTCTGCTTTTCATTTCCCAACTAAATTCTCTTTAAAATTCAAAATCTCTTTTTTCTCACAGGGAGATCTGGATGCTCATCTTAACACGGGGTAACCTATAGAGCACCCTACTTGTTTGCTTATCGAGGACAATAAAATGCAGAATTTTCTTTCTCATGAAAAAGGAGAGGACAAGAATTGCCAGCACTTGAAGTCTCTTGCTCAATCAAATACTGATGGCATCGGAAAAGGGTGCAGGTGTCTCCTACTTGCTGATCAAACTTCCGAAGGCGTGGCTGACATGAGCAGCGTTGCCTAGCCCAGTGGTCGGCAAAAACGCGGCTCGCGAGCCACATGCGGCACTTTGGCCCCTTGAGTGTGGCTCTTCCACAGAATACCGACTTCTGCGCATGGGCCACGAAGTTTCAATCCCACTGTACGTGCGTGCCCGCTCGTGGTATTTTGTGGAAGAGCCACACTCAAGGGGCCAAAGAGCCGCATGTGGCTCGCGAGCCGTGGTTTGCCTACCACGGGCGTAGCCAATGGGGCTCAGAAGCACGAGCTACTCACCTTCTCTCCTGGCTTCTCTTGCAGTGCCATATGGCTCATGGTTTGACCATGTTGGAGGCTGGCTTCAGATGAGAGGAAAAGAGAATTTCCTATTTATGTTATATGAGGAGCTGCATCAGGTAATTAATTCTTCTACCAAAAATGTCACTCTCTCCAACTCCATTCATGGCTGTCTACCTTCCTTCCATACTTTAATTTTACGTATTTATTTTTTTAAATTAAATTTATTGGGGTTGACACTGATGAAGAAGATTACATAGGTTTCAAGTGTACATTGCTATGATTAAGAATAGAGTTACCATCTGACCCAGCAATCCCTCCGTTTTTTTAAAAAAATTTATATATTTTTAATTGATTTCAGAGAGGAAGGGAGAGAGATAGATAGAAACATCAATGATGATAGAGAATCACTGATTGGCTGCCTCCTGCACACACCCCACCGGGGATGGAGCCTGCAACCCGGTTATGTGCCCTGAGCGGGAATCGAACTGTGACCTCCTGGTTCATAGGTCGACACTCAACCACTGAGCCACGCTGGCTGGGCAATCCCTTCATTTAAAAAAAAATATATATTTTATTAATGTTGCAAGGGAGAGGGAGAGAGATATAGAAACATCAATGATGAGAGAGAATCATTGATTGGCTGCCTCCTGCAGGCCCCCTACTGGGGATGGAGCCCGCAACCCAGGCATGTGCCCTTGGCCGGAATCGAACCTGGGACCCTTCAGTCTGCAGGCCGACATTCTATGCACTGAGCCAAATCAGCCAGGGCTAATTTCATGTTTTCTCTCTTGTGGTTCTCATTCTAGGACATAAGGGCCAGTGTGGAGAAGGTCAGCCAATTCTTGGGCACGAAGCTAAGCCCAGAAGAACTGGACTCCGTCCTCAAGAATGTAACCTTCCAGGCCATGAAAGACAATAAAATGAGCAATTTCTCTCTAGTCCCCGATATCCATATGGACCACAGAAAAGCACATCTTATGAGAAAAGGTAAGAGTCTCTAATCTTACCACATGGATGTAATGGACAGTGAACTCCCCAGCTTCTATAGATGCACTAAGACATGGGGTGATGAAAATATCTGACTCTATTAAAATCACATAAGTTGTGCAGGACTTTGAGAGTTTAAGGAATAATCTGAAGTATTTCTAAGGTTGTAAAGAAATCTTAGGGAAAAAAAAAGAAATCTTAGAAAATGAAGCATTGCCGATGAATTACATCTCTCTCTCTGACAGTTTTTATGAGTTTATTTGAGCCAAATTGATGACAATTGCCAGGAAGCAAAATTTCAACAAACTGAGAAAATGCTCCAGAAAAATGGCAATTTTACAATTTATTTTATACATCAGAATCAACGGAGAAGATGAAAGGGGTTTACGTGAAATCCACTGATGATAGCTTAGGGAGGCAGAAGAAAGCAAAGTGGGGAAATCCCTGGAATTGAATAAAATGGGGAAATGAAGAGACAAATACATTTTTTTTTGTTTACATTGGTGGGTACATTATATTTTAGTAATATAAAAATATATTTAAAAAATGTCTTGCATGTTAAATGAGGCAGACGTGTAATATCCTAACACAGTGCCAGGCATTGGAGAAATTACTACATTTTAGGCACGATCGCTTTTGTTGCCTTTATCATCACTCAATCCTCACAATGTCACAGGAGATAGGTACTGGGAACAATTTTTTAAAAAATTGATTTCAGAGAGGAAGGAAGAGAGAGATAGAAACATCAATGATGAGAGAATCATTGATCGGCTGCCTCCTGCAGGCCCCCTACTGGGAACTGAGCCCACAACCCAGGCATATATGACCTTGACTGGAATCGAACGTGGGAGCCTTCAGTCCCCAGGCCGACCGACACTCTGTCCACTGAGCCAAACGGCTAGAGCTGGGAACAGTCTTGTGAAACAGACGGCAAACAGTAAACTCAACTACATTATTATGCAACTGGCAGTTTGGCATTGAAGCCAAGGGCATCTGAGTTTTAACTGCGTGGTTACACTGGGTGTGTTTTGTATTGACGGTGTAAGATAGATTCAGAGTAGAGATGAATAGAGAAGTTCAAGTCCTGGCACCTTATCTGTAAATCTGATCCGGACTCATGTTTTGTGTTTGACAGGAATCATTGGCGACTGGAAAAATCACTTCACAGTGGCCCAGAGCGAAGCCTTCGATAAAGTCTACCAGGAGAAGATGGCCGGGGTCCCCCCAGGCCTCTTCCCGTGGGAATAAGGGCCTCACGTGTCTGAATCGGGGTGCAAAGGCTGAATTTCCTGAGGTTCTTGTGTACCCAACAAAGCAAACTCTACATGATGAGCGATATTTAGGAAGTAGGTGGGTCCAGGTAGAACCCCAAGAGATGTGATTTCTAGAACCCAATTATTGACCGGTCCTCGCCTTAACCCAACAAGGTCTACAGTCCATTCCACACTTAATTGACACTAACCATGTTCCTTTTCTGCTGCCATGCCAGCTTCCCAAAGTGAATCTTTTTTTTTTTTAAAATATATTTTATTGATTTTTTACAGAGAGGAAGGGAGAGAGATAGAGAGTTAGAACATCGATGAGAGAGAAACATCAACCAGCTGCCTCCCGCACATCTCCCACTGGGGATGTGCCCGCAACCCAGGCACATGCCCTTGACCGGAACCGAACCCGGGACCCTTCAGTCCGCAGGCCGACGCTCTATCCACTGAGCCAAACCGGTTTCGGCCCCAAAGTGAATCTTTTGTCATATTTCAAACATACAGAAGAACAAACAGTATTTTTTAAAAAACAAATGGCAATTCTATCCATGTTAAAAAATAAAATTTAAAGCACACCCTCCTCCTGTGATCAAATGCCCAGGCACTGCTCCTGCCCTGCCCACCTTCCCTCCTCCCCACCCCCTTCAATACCTGTCACTTTCCAGCCACCAAGATCTTGGCAGCTAAGCAAAGAAGGGAATCCACTGAGAAGAGTCTGTAAAGTTACAGCTTAAAGAGAATCCCGTTCAAGATGGCGGAGTAGGTGAAAGCTGTGCTTGCCAGAACCAGTTTGGCTCAGTGGATGGAGTGTCGGCCTGCGGACTGAAGGGTCCCAGGTTTGATTCCGGTCAAGGGCATGTACCTGGGTTGCGGGCACATCCCCAGTAGGAGGTGTGCAGGAGGCAGCTGATCGATGTTTCTAACTCTCTATCTCTCTCCCTTCCTCTCTGTAAAAAATCAATAAAATATATATATATAAAAAAAAAGAAAGCTGTGCTCACCTCCTCCAATGACCACATCATAATTACAAGTCAGTTCAGCTGGTGGGGCTCAGTGGTCGAGCATCGACCTAGGAACCAGGAGGTCACGGTTCCATTCCCGGTCAGGGCACAAGCCCGGGGTTGCGGGCTCAATCCCTGGTGTGGGGCGTGATATTGCTATCTCTCTATCCCTTCCTCTCTTTCCAATCATCAATAAAAACTTATTTTAAAATTTACATTTGGAAATAGTAATGTTGGGTGGAGATAATATTAACATTTCATCATAAGTTACCCAACTCCCAGACAATTGTTGGCTAGGATGTGATTTGAATAAAACAATTACAGCATGAAGCACAACATATGGTATCTTATTTTGTTGCTGTTGTTGCAATGGTAAATGGGAATGTTTGCTTGTTTGTTTTTAGTTGTAAATGAAAATTTTCATTTTTCCTAATATTAGTAGTTAACAAAAGGAATGTCCCCCTTTTTTCCTCAGAGCAACCCTATTATGTTGTGTGTTTTTTTAATTGATGAGAGAAAGAGAGAGAGAGGGTGTGGGGAGTCACAGGGAAGGCTAGTACTCATTCTTCAGTATCTGCCATGGGCATAGCTGTGGCCATTACTCTCACACAGGAAGCATGTGCTTTGGCTGCAGTGTCAGGATCTTGGCTATAATCTCCTAAAAAAGCAAACATGCCCAAAGCATTTCCATGACTTTCAGGCACAAAAAAACCATTTTGCACAGTTGGGTTGTCCTACACTGGCGAAGACAGAAGACAGCCTTTGAACTAAGAACTCAATCTTTTCGTCATTTAGTGACAAAGTGTGGGGCTTTCTACCCTTAAGAGGACATATAAAGGTTGTGCAATGAAAGAGAGACTTGGAGTCCAATCATGACAACATCCAATAAGCCCGTAAAATCCCCTTAATTCTCTTTCATCACGGGGTGAGGGAAAGGACTAAATATTTCTCTTTCGTTCAGAATCCAATTGAGAAACCTTGATTTCAGATGATCTGACCCAAGGATTGGACTATTTTTTGGAGCCAATTGTAATTTTTCTTTAGACACTTCATGTCACCCTCCAGCTAATGGAGACGATAAATAAAGGTTTCTCTCTGGTTGGGTAGCCCAGTTGGTTAGAACACAGTCCCAATACGCCAAGGTTGCGGGTTCAATCCCCAGTCAGGGGATATACAAGAATCAACCAATGAATGCATAGGTAAGTGTAACAATGAAGTGATGTGTCTGTCTCTCTCTCTCTCAAATAAATAAATAACAAACAAACAAACAAATGCTTTCTGCTGAAGAAATTTCCTCAGAAGAGGGGAAGAGTAACAATTCACCTGCACATTGTGTTAGGGTAGAATCACTAGAAAACACAAGGTCTTGAATGTCTACCTTCTAAATCTAAAAAAGTTAGGCTCTCCCTATATTTGTGTGGCATAACAGTCCAGGTATATTGCTGTTGATTCCAAGTTAAAGGCACACAACAATGGACCCTGAGAGGCCCTGGCCAGGTAGCTCACTTGGTTAGAGCATCATCCCGATATGCCAAGGTTGAGCGGGTTTGATCCCCGGTCAGGGCACATACAAGAATCAACCAATGAATGTAGAGATAAGTGGAACAACAAATCAGTGTTTCTCTCTCCTTCCCTCTCTCTCTAAAATCAATACATTAAAAAAAACAAATTGACTCTGAGAATGTCCTGGTACCCTCAAGAAAGCATTACTTAAGTTACAATCCAAAAATAGGAAATATTTCTGGAGATATTTGAAAGCAGAGTGTGAGGATTGGGCACCTCTGGTTGTCAGAGAATCACTATGGTATTGGATACTCTAGAATCTTAGACAAAACTTCATCCTCTGCCATGAATTTTTCTCACAGGTAAGGTAGGGGTGTTACATGTGTTAGTACAAGGTACAGTCATCTGTTTAGAAATATATTCATCAGACTGGTGCAGCCACTGTGGAAAACAGTATGGTGTTTCCTCAAAAAGTTAATAATGGAACTCCCACTTGACCCAGTAATCCCACTTCTAGGACTATATCTCAAGAAACCAGAAATACCAATCAGAAAGGATATGTGAACCCCTATGTTCATAGCAGCACAATTCACCATAGCTAAGATTTGGAAACAGCCCAAGTGCCCATCAACAGACGAGTGGATTAGAAAACTGTAGTACATCTACACAATGGAATACTACGCCGCTATCAAAAAGAAGGCTTTTGTTCCCGAGATTATTTGATGCCACCAGAACCTCACTGTCCTTAGGGCTACTCACTAAGGATGTAAACATACAGGGAAGAAAGAGGCAGGTGAGCCAGGGTGCTGGACGGGGCCAGTTTCCATCAAAAAGAGAGAACAGGTCTTACTAAAAAAGAAAAATGAAATTTTATAGCTGGCTATAAGCTCTCTACTCCAAGAGTCATGAAGGTCAGGTGAGAAGAATCAGAAGTTCTAGAGCAGTGGTTCTCAACCTTCTGGCCCTTTTCGTTGCTACTTCATAACTGTCATGTTACTACTGTTATGAATCGTCATGTAAATATCTGATATGCAGGATGGTCTTAGGCGACCCCTGTGAAAGGGTCGTTGGACCGCCAAAGGGGTCGCGACCCACAGGTTGAGAACCGCTGCTCTAGAGACATCTGAGAGAGTCACAATATTCTTTTCCCCCCCATTTCTTAAGGATCATAAAAGTGGAAATAACCACTAAATTATGGCATGGTCTGGTCCAAACTAGTTGCAATGTTTTGCAGCAACCAGTCCACCATATTGTATCTCAATTATATCTGGATAAAGCTGGGGGGACAGGGGGAGAAAGAAATAAAGGGGCCCCCCAGTTGTGCAGCCCAGGTGGACAGCAGGAATTGTAGACCCGGAAGTAGCTCCTCATTCATTCCTAGGACTCCCTGTGGCTGCCCTGTGTTGGGGACCAGGTGTAAGCTGACACGGTCCTTGCACCTGAAGGGGCTAGCAAGGCTGGGACCCTTACCCACACAGTTTTCCCAGACTTGTTTGGATGGCGGTTATCAGTAGAATGAGAGCAACCTTTGTAGAATGAGAACAGCCTTTCATGGCTTACCAAGAAGTCTAACTATTTACTGAGATTTGCTGTACCGAGAATTTGTCCTTCTGTGTCTCTCCCTTAGAGATTAAGAGGAACAAAGAACACATTCCTCTTGACAGACCTCCTATTCAGTGTCTTGTGTATAAATAGCATTGTGTGGTTAATAAACTTGCTGCAGTTCCTCAAATGAGCTGCAGTCCTCCGGATCCCGCTTTCCTGTCTTTCTTTCTTTTTCTCAATTCCCACTTCCCTACCTCAGCCCGGCTCAACCTGTCAGGCTGGTCCTGACAGCCCTGGGGTCAGGGTGTCAGCTGGAGTGGGGAGGTGTTGGCAGGGGTGGGGCAGACCAATGAATGGACAACCCTAAGAGTGTGAGACATGCTGTGACGAGGACAAATACAGGACCCCAGGGGACCATGATCAAGTAAGCCTTCACAAGGCAGATGAGGGGAGACAGGGCAGGGGCCACCCCAGGGACAGTTCCTGGACAAGTGCCGTGCAACCTAAATAGACAGTGAGAGAGAGAGAGATTCGGTAAGGGTGGGTGAAAAGCTACACCCCTCTGTCCATGTCCCATAGCCCAGAACATTGGATGCCAGGGAGGCTGGGAAGTGTAGCCTTGATTCTCGGTGGCCACGGACCAGCTCATAGCGAGGGTCTCACCTGTGTGCTGGAAAGAGCCTGGGTAAGGGGGCGGGGTGGGGAACGACAGCTGGTCTAATGCATCTGATAATAATAACCAAGCAGCAGGGGTAACAAAACAACCGAATGCCATTTGCTGAGCACACGCGACTCAGCAGAAATTCTGCCAACACTTGACCCATAGTTCTCTCACTGAGATGTTTTGGCAGCCCAGAGATGTGCTGCCCTGTCTTATACATGGGTACTATTGATGTTCGTTGTGAACGGTGATGCTGAGATGAGCCGGACATGCAGGATACAGAGAAGCAGAGGGCTACCACTCGCTCAGGCGAGTAGCAAAGGCCCCCAAAGCCCTCATGGCTTTTATTTGGGGAGTACAGCAAATAACAATGGAGTACAGCAAGTGACAATGATTAACAGGCATGCTTATGAGATCATCTGAGCTAAGTTATACATTACACTATTAATTTCCTCTGTTATACAAAGACCCTTTCCACCTGCAGCAGTGTACCCTCCCTTGAACTTTCCATGCCTTCATGGACTATTTATCACCTCAAGGAAAGTTCTGCCTCTGAACAATAAGTCTTGCTTGCAAGACTTTGTTCTGACGTGGCCCGCTTGCAGGCTCCCGCCTTTTCCTGGCAGAACGTCCTCTTCTAGTTAACTTCATTCCGCTTTACCGCTACAGGTACACTGAGTCGCAATGTTGCTCTCTGAGCCTCCCTCCCCTCACCTGCCTCATGAAGGCACCACTGTGTACACACTATGTGTACTTGTGAGAACCTGAGGAAATAACACCCCATGCTCTCAACACACAGTAGGACTTCAGGAGATGACCTGCTTTCCTGAGAGCTGCTGGATGGTGGGAAGTACTCGCACACCCTCTAGCGGTGGAACAACGCAGCATGGTGCCACCTGGCGGCCACATCCTGCAATTGCTCCTCAGAGCACTGAAGGATGTTGCTTCTTGGCGGGAGTTCTCAAACTCAGCTCAGGTGAGGGTCGGACAGGTGACCATGAGGGAGGCTGCTTTCGAGACCGAAAGAGCCATGGGGTCGTGACAGACTGGGAAGTCACCCCAGGTCTCCAGCAAAGTGCTGTCACATGGTTAATTTTTTTGTTTTTGCTTTTTAATCCCAATTTTTGTGAATTGTGTCTCTATTTTTCGTGATGGGCACTAATCACAATTGTTTTGCAAGTACTTTGTTGGCCAAACATATCTGGAGGCTGCCTGTAGCCCGTGGCCCACCATGATCCTATATAACAAAAGCCTAATATGCAAAACAACCGAACGGCGGAATGACCGGTGGAACGACCAGTCACTATGACATGCACTGACCACCAGGGGCCAGACACTCAACACAGGAGCTGCCCCCAGGCCAGCCAAGGCGGGTGCCAGTGTGGGGGGGATCCCCGATCGCCTCACAGATTGGCCCTGATCACCTGTGTACGAATTTTGTGCACTAGGCATCTAGTAGTGTCATAATATTTTTTCAAAATCTTCCCCATTTTTTTGTGGTATCTGTGTCGGTGAACTTTATGTATCACCTTTACTGGATAAAGAGGTGCCCAGACAGTTGGTTAAGCTCATGGACATACAATTATATTTTGAGCTCTTCCTTGCTTTCAGCATTTCACAGAGTTTTGTTTCTGCTCCAGATCTCGAATCCACCATGGTTCTCTGAGTGAAGAATGAAGGTTATAAATAAAAATTTCTTTTAGGCATTTAAGCATGCAGATCAGCAGTTCCTACTAAGGAACTGTAGCTCTGGATATTTATTTATCTGAAGAAACCCAAAACGCTAAATTGCAAAGACAATATGCACCCATATATTCATTGCGGCATTATTTACAACTACAGGACCAGTGCACGAAATTCATGCACTGTGTGTATGTGTGGGGGGGGTGTCCCTCAACCCAGCCTGCACCCTCTCCAATCTGGGATCCCTCGAGGGATGTCTGACTGCCAGTTTAGGCCCGATCCTAGTCACAATCCAGGACTGCTGGCTCCCAACTGCTCACCTACCTGCCTGCCTAATTGCCCCTAACTACTTCTGCCTGCCAGCTGATCACCCCCTAATCACTCCCCTGCCTGCCTGATCAATCAACACCTAACTGCTCCCCTGCTGGCCTGATTGCCCCCAACTGCCCTCCCCTGCTGGCCCAATTGCCCCCAACTGCCCTCCCCTGCAGGCCTCATTCCCCCCAACTGCCCTCCCCTGCCAGCCCGGTCGCCCCCCAACTACCCTCCCATTCAGGCCTGGTCACCCCTAACTGCCCTCCCCTGCTGGCCTGGTCACCCCTAACTGCCCTCCCCTGCTGGCCTGGCCGCCCCCAACTGCCCTCCCCTGCTGACCTGATTGCCCACAACTGTCCTTCCCTGTCGGCCATCTTGTGGTGGCCATCTTGTGACCACATGGGGGTGGCCATCTTTGACCACATGGGGCGGCCAACTTGTGTGAAGGCGTGATGGTCAATTTGCATATTAGCCCTTTATTATATACGACAGCCAAAATATGGAAGCACCTAAGTGTCCATCAACAGATGAATGGCTAAAAAAGGGTGCATACATATACAATGGAATATTAGTTGGCCATAAAAAGTAATGAAATCTTGCCATCTGCAACAACCTGATGGGCCTGGAGGGCATCGCTGAGAGAAATAAGTCAGATTGAAAAAGACAAGTGCCAGATGATTTCACTTATGGAATTTAAAAAATAAGCAAGCAGAACAGAAACAGACTCATTGGTACAGAGGACGTTTTGACGGTCTCCAGATGGGAGAAAGTTGTGGGGGATGGATGAAAACAGTGAAGGGATTAAGAAGTACAAATGGGATATAAAGTACACATAGGGAATATAGTCATTAGTCCTATATAATAAAAGCCTAATATGTTAAGTGTCTGGTTGTCCAGTCGTCTGTTCAACCAATCGAAGAGTAATATGCTAATGATATGCCAAGGCCCCTTGACCGCTCACTATGATGTGCCCTGACCACCAGGAGCAGATGCTCTGACCAGCAGGTTAGCTTACTGCAGGGGTCCAGACAATCGGGACTGAGCGAGATGGGCCAGACATGCCCTGGAGCCCTCCTGCAGCCCCTCCCTGGCCCCGATCGTGCACTGGTAGGGTCCTTTGGCCTGACCTGTGCCTTCTCACAATCCATACCCCTTGGGGGATATCAGAGAGCCCGTTTCAGCCTGATCCCGCAGGCCAGGCTGAGGGACCTCACTGGTGCATGAATTCATCCACTGGGTCTCTAGTGTAGTCAATGATATTGTAATAACTATGTATGGTGTCAGATAGATACTAGATTTATCAAGATGATCACTTTGTAAGTTATATAAATGACTAATTGTGATGCTGAATACCTGAAACTAATAGTGCATGTCAACTGTAATTGAAAAATTAAAAAATTATATTAAAAAGAAAATAAAGTGAGATAAAGTATGAAAAGCACAGAGTATACTAATTAGCACTGAGTGAGTCAGCAATAAATGTGGAGAGAGGATTTATGTATGTAATGTAAGAGGGGAGGAGATTATTTTATATGAAATAAACTTACTAATTACTCCAAAAGGAACATTTTATTCAAGAAAAAAAAGAAAAAATAGGAATAATTTTCATTCTAAACTTAGAGAAATTATAGTACAATTTTTAAATTCATTTTTTGGCCTAATCTATAAGGCTGAATAAATTATATAGCCCTTCTGATATACAGAGGATTAAAGCGATTGAGTTTCTGACCTAATCAGTTTGGCTCAGTGGATAGAGCATCAGCCTGTGGACTCAAGGGTCCCAGGTTTGAGTCCGGTCAAGGGCATGTACCTTGTTTGCAGGCACATCCCCAGTAAGGAGTGTGCAGGAGGCAGCTGACTGATGTTTCTCTCTCATCGATGTTTCTAACTCTCTACCCCTCTCCCTTCCTCTCTGTAAAAAACCCCAATAAAATATATTTTTAAAAAAAAGTTATTGGGTTTCCAGCTGACATTCATTTGGGTTCAGGCAGTCTTGGCCGACCCACCTGAGTCTCAGCCGCTAAGAATCCTATCCTATATAATAAAAGAGAAACATGTAAATTGACCATCCCTCTGCTACACGCACTAGCCAATCAGGAGTGAGTACACAAATTAACCTGACAAAGATGGTGGGTTAATTTGCATACACAGGCCTGGGCGGAGAGCAGAGCAGGAGAGCCAGAGGCTTGGGGGGGGGGGGCATGGCTCCCTCAGTCGCTCCCAGCAACCGAGGGAGCCACATACCCGCCCCCCCACCCCCAAGCCGCCGGGCAGAGAACAGAGAGGGAGAGCTGGTGACTTGGAGGACTTGGCAGAGTGGGAGGCTGTGGGACAGAGACAGAGCAGGAAGGGAAAACCAAGAGCGCGGGGAGCACCAGGAATGCTGGGAATCGTAGTTCTGGTGGCAGACGGATCTCCTAGACACTAGAGCAGCGGTTCTCAACCTGTGGGTCGTGACTCCTTTGGGGGTAGAACGACCCTTTCACAGGGGTCGCCTAAGACCATTGGAAAACACATATATAATTACATATTGTTTTTGTGATTAATCACTATGCTTTAATTATGTTCAATTTGTAACAATGAAAATACATCCTGCCTATCAGATACTTACATTATGATTCATAACAGTAGCAAAATCACAGTTATGAAGTAGTAATGAAAATAATTTTATGGTTGGGGGTCCCCACAACATGAGGAACCATATTAAAGGATCGCGGCATGAGGAAGGTTGAGAACCACTGCACTAGAGCAAAGTGAGCCTGGAGCAAGTTACTGTTGTGGTGGGGGATGGAGGGAAAGCAAAGGTGAGAGGCATAAGTAAAATCAGAGTGTCTAGGAAAAAATTAAAGGGAAGATATCCTAAAACTTCCAGGAAATCTCCATTAATGAAGCAAAGAAAAAAAAATACCTCTATTATTCTGTGAGCAACAAACCAAACTGAGTTAGGGTCTCAGACAATTTGCTCATATGATTGCAAAGACAGACAGAAACTCCTGGATTGGAGAGAGCTCCCCTGAGGGCTCCCAGATTGGAGACGGTGCAAGTCAGGCTGAGGGACCCCCACACCCCCAGTGCATGAATGTCATGCACCAGTCCTCTAGTACTAGTATATAACTCTTGAAAGGAGAAAAATTGGGTAAGGAAATAAGTATCAGCTCATTTCATGTTAGAAAAATGTTTAAATATTCTACCAATCTCATCATTCATGAAGATTAGTCAAGTGTGAGCATGGCTTACATGTTTTTAAAACAGGCCAAATAGAACATGAATTAAACCTATCTCTACCAATAAAATCACGATTTTAATGGACTCTCAACATATTCTTCAATTGGATGTGTTCTCAACTGAGTAGATAATTAGCTATGGAACCTGAGATTTAAAAAATCCAGAGAAAGAAGGTAATTATGTGGCAGGGGAAAAGCATCAAGTTTATGTTCTCGGCAATTGTTCTCAAGTGAAAAAAAAATCACCCCCACTTCTTTGTTCTTTATTTGTGTATGTTTTTTGCTTGTTTTTGTTTTAATCCTCACCCGAGGACATTTTTTCATTGATTTTTAGAGAGAGTGGAAGAGAGAGGGAAAGACAGAGAGAAATATCGATGTGAGAGAAACACATCCATTGGTTGCCTCCTGCAGGAGCCCTGACCAGGGCCCTGGCTGAGGAGGAGCCGGCAACCGAGGTACGTGCCCTTGACTGGAATCGAACCTGAGACACTTTGGTCGCAGGCCAACACTCTATCCACTGAGCCAAACCGGCTAGGGTTCTATTTGTTTTTAAATCTCTGGGTTCTGCTCTCATGGAATTCATCACTGAACTCTCTTAACATATTCTGAGTTAATGATTATTCAAGCTGACCCTTTGTTTCATAGTTGTTATTCAAGAAGTGTTCCCTTTATATACGACCTGGCTCAGAACAAGAAAGCAAAGCGGCTGTCTCTGTTGCTGAAATCAGAACACGCAGACCAAGCTTGGAAGGCTGTTGTTTGGAATGGCTACAGATTACTTGTGGATTGAAGGGATCCCTTTCCACACAACTACCATTAGAGACCTGAGGTCTTTGCAGAATGAATTCGTGGTGAGGAATGAAGATGTCATCACACTGTCCTACCCAAAGTCAGGTAAGGAGGCAGGTTCAGAAACGGAGGCGGTGGGGAACTGGGTTACCAGTTAAGGACCACAATTCGCTATCTGGGGCGGGAGGATTCTCGTGACTGACTCAGCAGGAGTCTTGCTACACGTGGCTGAGCAATAATGGGCACAGAAAGCCAGCATCTATATCTGGTCAAGAAAATAGCTCAGAGGAGTCTGACTAAAGTTTGGTCACGAGGAGAGACGTTGTCAGCGTCGAGGAGAGAACAGAACAGGCTGGGTTACCTGTGGTCCCTATTTGAGAGACACCGAGGGCTAGTCAAGGACCTAATAAAACATCATGGAGAGTAGGGACCGGGAGTCGCAGGAGGTGAGAATGAATGTGTTTAAATGGAAAATTAACACGGAACCTGAAATTCATACTAAGGAATAAGGAAATTGTCCAAAGGTAATGGAATTCTATGAAAAACGTTTACCCCGCAGAGAGCACTAGGTGTTCCCGATGACGAAATTTT